>NC_057725.1:71305617-71315114 GCF_004010195.1 Chiloscyllium plagiosum | reverse complement strand
AATGGAAGGAGACAGGGTGGTGGTGTAGGGATGCTTGTGTGTGTTTATATGCATATCTGTTTAATGGAAGGCGACAGGGAGGTCGTGGAGGATTGTGTGTGTGCGTGTTTCTGCGTATAATGGTTTCATAGGAGGAGACAGGGTGGTGCTGGAAGATTTGTGTACATGTTTCTGTGTATATCTTTTCAGTGACAGAACACAGATTGCTGGTGGAGGGTGGGGTATGTGTGCATTTCAGTGTATATCTGTTTAATGACATTGAGAAAGGGTGGTGGTGGAGAGTTGTGTCTGTGTCTTCTGTGTATATCTGTTTAATGGAAGGAGACAGGGTGGTGGGGAGGGGTGTGTGTGCCTTTCTGTATAGAACTGTTTAATAGCAGGAGACAGAATGGTGGTGGAGGGTTGTGTGTTTATCTGTGCACATCTGTTTAATGGCAAGAGACAGGGTGGTGGTGGAGGGTTGTGTGTCTGTACTTCTGTGTATATCTATTTAATGACAGGAGGCAAGTTTGGTGATGGAGTGTTGTGTGTGTTTCTATGTATATCTGTTTAATGGCAGGAGACAGGTTGAGAGTTGTGCATGTTTGTTTCTGTGTACATCTGTTTAATGACAAGATTTAGGGTGGTGGTTGAGGGTGGTGTGTGTATTTCTGTGTTTATCCGCTCTGCGGCGGGAGTGGTGGAGTGTTGTTTGTCATTGTTTCTGTGTATATCTGTGGAGTGTGGTGTGTGTCTGTTTTTCTATGCACATATTTAATGACAGGACACAGGGTGTTGGTGGAGGGGTGGCGTATGTGTTTATCTGCTCAATATCAGGAGACAGAGTGGTGTTCTAGGGTTGTGTGTTTCAGTGTATATCTGTTCAATGGCAGTAAACAGGGTGGTAGTGGAGGGTTCTGTGAGTGTGTGTGGGGGTGTTTTCTGTGTATATCTGCTTAATGGCAGGAGACAGGGAGGTGGTGGAGGGTTGTGTGTGTGTTTCTGTGTACATATGTATAATGGCTTGAAACAGGGTGGTGGTGCAGGGCTGTGCGTGTTTGTTTCTGAGTAAATCTGTTTTATTACAGGAGTCAGACTGTTTGTGGTGGGTGATGTGCGTCTGAGTTTCTGTGTACATCTGTTAAATGACAGCAGAAAGAGTGTTGGTGGAGGGATGGTGTGTGTGTGTTTCTGTGTATGTGTGTTTAATGGCAGGAAGCAGAGCGGTGGTGGAGTGTTGTGTGAGTGTATTTCTGTGTATATCGGTTTAGAGGTAGGAGACAGGGTGATAATAGAGAGTTGTGTACATTTGTCTCTGTGCATATCTGTCTAATGGTAGTGGTGGCGGAGGTTTGTGTGTGTTTATTTCTGTGTATATCTGATTAATGACAGTACAAAGGGTGGTGGTGGAGGGATGGTGTTTATCTGTTTAATGGCAGGAAACAAGGCAGTGGTGGAGAGTTGTGTACGATTGTTTCTGTGTATATCTATTTGTTAGCAGGAGACAGGGTGGTGGTGAAGTGTTATGCGCGTGTGTCTCTGTGTATACCTGCTTAACGGAGAGTTGTGTGCATGTCTCTGGGTATATCTGCATAATAGCAGCAGACAGTGTGCTGGTGGAGTGTGTGTGCGCGCTTTTATTTGTATATCTGTATAATGGCAGGAGACAGTGTGCTGGTGGAGTGTTGTGTGTGAGTGTTTCTTTTTATAACTGTTTGATGGCAGGAGACAGGGTAGTGGTGGAGGGTTGTGTGTGTGTGTTTGTGTATGTATCTGTTTACTGTCAGAGACAGTGTGTTGGTGGCGAGCGGTGTATGTATGTTTCTGTGTACATCCGTATAATGGCAGGAGACAGGGTGGTGGTGTCGGGATGTGTGTGTGCATTTCGGTGTATATCTGCTTAATGGCAGGAGACAGGGTGGTGGTTGGGCGCTGTGTGTTTATGCGTGTGTATGTGCCTCCCTGTGTGTGTGTGTTTATGTATGTTTCTGTATATATCTGTCCGATGACAGAAGACAGAGTGTTCGTGGAGGATGGTTTTGTGCGTGTTTCTATGTATTTCTGCTTAATGGCAGGAGACAGTGTAGTGGTGGAGGGATGTGTGTGTGTTTCTGTGTATATATGCTTAATCGCAGGAGACAGGGTGATGGTGGAGTGCTCTGTGTGTGTGTGTGTTTGTGTATGTCTGTTTAATGACAGGAGACAGAGTGGTGGTGGAGGGTTGTGTGTGTGTGTTTTTCTGTTTGTATCTGTTTAATGTCAGGAGACAGGGTGATGTTGGAGTGCTCTGTGTGTGCACGTGTTTCTGTGTATGTCTGTTTAATGATAGGAGTCATGGTGGTGGTGGAGGGTTGTGTGTGCGTATTTCCGTGTATATATGTTTAATGACAGGATACAGGGTGGTTATGGAGGGGCTTGTGTGTGTTTCTGTGTATGTCTGTTTAGTGACAGCAGGCAGGGTGGTGGTGGAGGGGTGTGGTTGGAGTGTTCCCAGTCGGAAGATAAGACGCTCCTCCTCCGACCGTCGGGTTGTTGTGGTTTGGCGGTGGATGAGTCCAATGAGGCCATCTGTGTTGTACGTATTTTGAACTGGTCCTCCTGGGAGCAGATGCGGCGGGCCGCCTTCCTGACCTGCAGTCTTCTTCTTGACCTCTCCGCCTCCATCCTACTCCGACCTATCACCCTCACCTTGACCTCTTTCCACCTATCACATTTCCAACGCCCCTCCTCCAAGTCCCTCCTCCCTACCTTTTATCTTCTCCTGCTGAACACTCTCTGCTCATTCCTGAAGAAGGGCATGTGCCCGAAACGTCGAATCTCCTGTTCCCTGGATGCTGCCTGACCTGCTGTGCTGTTCCAGCAATAAAGTTTCAACTTTGATCTCCAGCATCTGCAGACCTCACTTTCTCCTTTTTAGATCATAACACTGCTTCCATCTGCATGGCTCCCCGTACTGAACAGATATCTCATCCGTGTTCATAGATCAATGCACTGCTGTGTTCTTCATAGGTCCGGGTGCTTGACAAATATGTAGTCCGGGTTCATAGATCAATGTATTGCTGCGGTCTGCATAGCTCCTTGTGTAGTACAGATATCTTACTAGGGTTTATAGATCAATGTACTGCTGTTGTCTGCATTGCTCTGGGTGCTGGACAAATATCCAGTCCGAGTTTAGAGATCAATGCACTGCTCCAGTCTGCATAGTTCCCCGTTCTGGACAGATATCTAATCCGGGTTTAAACATCCATGCAATGCTGTGGTCTGCACAGCTCCCGGTGCATGACAGATGTCTCATCCAGGTTTGTAGATCAATGCACTGCTGTGGTCTGTATAGCTCCCCGTGCTGGACAGATATCTCGTCTGTGTTTGTTGATCATTTCCCTGCTTTGGTTTGCATAGCTCTCTGTGCTAGACTGATATCCAGTCCGTGTTTATAGATCAATGCACTTCTCCAGTCTGCATAGCTCCCCGTTCTGGACAGATGTCTAATCCGGGTTGACACATCCATGCATTGCTGTGGTCTGCATAGCTGCCGGTGCTGGACAGATATCTAATCTTGGGTATAGATCAATGCACTGCTACAGTCTGCATAGCGACTGGTCCTGGACAGATATCTCATCCGGCTTTATAGATCAGTACACTTCTGTGATCTGCACAGCTCCCCGTGCTTGACAGATATCCTGTCCGGGTTTATAGATTAATGCACTTATGTGATACGCATAACGCCCCGTGCTGGATAGATAACTTGAATGGGTGTATAGATCAATGCACTACTGTGGTCTGCATAGCTCCCGGTGCTGGACAGATATTTAGTCGGTGTTTATAGATCAATGTGCTGCTGTGGTCAGCACAGCTCTCCATGCTGGACACATACCTAGTCCTTGTTTATAGATCAATACACTGCTGTGGTCTACATAGCTGCAGGTGATGTACAGATATCTCCCCCGGGTATATAGTTCAATGCACGGCTGTGGTCTGCACAGTTCCCGGTGCTGGACAGATATCTAGTCCGGGTTTACAGATCAATGCAATGGTCTGTTCTGCATAGCCCTGGTGCTGGACAGATATCACGTCCTGGCTTATAAATCAATGCACTGTTGCGGTGTTCATATCTCTCGGTGCTGGACATATATCTCGTCTGGGTTAATAGATCAAGGCACTACTGTTGTCTGCACAGCTCCCTGTGCTGGACAGATATCTCGTCTCGGTTTAAAAATCAATGTACTGCTGTTGTCTGCATAGCTCTCGGTGCTGGACATCTATCTAATCTGGGTTTATGGATCAATGCACTGCTGTGATATGCACAGCACCCTGTCCTGGACAGATATCTCGTCCGGGTTTATCGATCAAGGCACTACTATTTTCTGCACAGCTCCCCGTGCTGGACAGATATCTCGTCCTGATTTAAAATCAATGCACTGGTGTGGTCTGCATAGCTCTCGGTGCTAGACAGATATCTAGTTCAGTTTTAAAGATCGACGCACTGGTGTTGTTTGCACAGCCTCCCATACTGAACAGGCAGGAGGCTGTAATAACTCAGCCATCCAGGCAGCACCAGGATGTGCAGAAGACAAGATTTAGGGTGCAACCCCTCTTCAGGATTCCTGACGAATGTATATACACGAAACGTCTCCCTCTACACCTCCTGATGCTGTTGACATACTGAGTTCGTCTAGCTTCCTGCTTGTCTACTTTGGATTCCAGCATCTGCACCTTTTCTGTCGCTATCCCAGTTTCCCATACTGGACAGATAATTCATTCGGGTTTAAAGATCATTGCTTTGATATGATCTGTGTGGTGTTTCAAATTGATAAATTGTTGGATTTTCTTGACTAGTGCAATGGATGAATCTGCACAGTGTTCCACTCGGGACAGATTGCTGGGTTTTACTGAGCAGTACACTGACCTGGTCTACAGTGTTCCACGGTGAACAGATATCTCCTCTGGTATTTATGGTGACTGTGCTGGTTCTGTGAGGTGAACTGAGAATCTGGTATGTCTAACCATTTCAGCTGATCTGGTAATTGCTTTATTTTGTATTCTCATTCAGGTGATTGGACCCTCAGTCGTTCACCCTATTAATGTCACAGTGTGCCCATGCACAGTATATCATGTTGGTGAATACCCACTGTCCTGACAGCAGCCACGACATCTTCATTCAGAAGCAGTCAGTCATTCCCATCGTCCTCGGGTCTCCATGGAGAAGGACAGGAATGCCTCTCAGATAAAGGCTGCCTCCTTGGTACACGGCTCAAACACCCTCCCTCTCACCACACCGATACTGCCTAGCAACTACATCAACACCGACACTGCCTAGCAACTACATCAACATATCCCGTGTTTACTGAGAACAATGGGGCCACTGGGGGACATCAGAGAGCAGACCAGCAGGGAGATATAGAACATAGAAGAATACAGCGCAGTACAGGCCCTTCGGCCCTCGATGTTGCTCCGATCCAAGCCCATCTAACCTACACTAGCCCACTATCCTCCATATGCCTATCCAATGCCCGCTTAAATGCCCATAATGAGGGAGAGTCCACCATTGCAACTGGCAGGGCATTCCATGAACTCATGACTCGCTGAGTAAAGAACCTACCCCTAACATCTGTCCTATACCTAACCCCCCCCCCCCCCACCTTAATTTAAAGCTATGCCCCCTTGTAATAGCTGAACAACAGTTCCCATATCTGGACAGGTCAGAGTGAACCGTCCAGTACACACGGTATCACTAAGTCTTTTAATCTCTCTACATTTATGTAATATACAGAGGTTTATTCTTCCTGAAAAAATCACGGATTCACAGTTACCCACGTTATATTCTATTTACTAAATTTTTGTCCATTGCTTATCAGTTTAGATTCTCTACGTCCTCTTGGTAACTTCAGTTCCTGTTGATCTCAGTGTCATTTTAAATTTAGCTAGAACATGTTTGTTCTATTTTTAGCGAGCGTTGACCTTGGCTGCAAACAGGTGAGGCCCCAGCACTGATCACTGTGTCACTGCGATCGTTAATTTGTGTTAAACTGATAGACACTGATTTCTCCCTAATTTATCCCTGCTCCTGGCTCAGTAACCAGCTCTTCCCATTTTCCTGTGTTGCAGCTTTGGAAGGTGAATGATCCCTTCAATTTTCTGTCCAACAGGTCTGAGAGATTAAAAGATCTGCTCCAATTGCTAAGTAACAGCCTCGAATGGCTGAATGACCTCTTTCTGTTCCTGTTTAAAACTCTTGATGGGCTGAATAGCCTGCTTCAGTATCGGTGTAGTTGGGAATGGTGCTGAATATTTTGGAACCACCAGTGAACAGCCCACTTCTGACTTTATAATGGAGGGAAGGCCATTGACGATGCAGCTGCGGATAGCCCACAGTGCCTCATGGATGCCCAGTTTCCATTTGCTCGGTCCTTTAGAAATATGTCCTACTTCATAGGAGGGAGTGCCACATAACTTTTGGGCAGTATCTTCAATATGAGGCTGAGACTTTGCCTCCACCAGGACTTTGTGCTGGCTGCTCCTACAGATAGTGTTAGGGGCAGGTCCATCTGGGACAAAAAGTCTGGTGAGAATGCTTCCCTCTTGTTGGTTCCCCCATCACTTCCCCCAGTCTGGCTGCTGTGTATTTGAGGTTTCTCCCTTCTCAGTCATTGCTGGGCGTGTGGAGACACTCTTGGTGATGGGCATTGAAGTCCCACAGACAGAGGACGTTTTGTCAGCCTCAGTGCTTCCTCTGATTTGTTTTCAACATCGAGGGGAACTGAGTTATCATTGAGGCGTGGGGTGGGGAGCAGGAGATGTCTATCCTCAGGTGATTTCCTTGACCATCTTTGACCTGTTACCATGAGATTTCCCGGGTTCTGGAATCAATGTTGGGGAATTGCAGGGAACCCCTTCCCTGACTGTATCCCAAGATGTCCCCACCACTGGTGGGTCTGTCCTGCCGGTGGGACTGGATATAGCCTGGGATGGTTACGAGGTTTCATGAAACATTACCCATCAGGCCTGGTTCTGTGAGTATGACGGTATCAGACTGTTTCATCACCGGGAGTGCAGTGCTGGAAAAAAAACACAACAGATCCGGCAGCATCCAAGGAGGAGGGGAATCGAAGTTTCGGGCATAAGCCCTTCATCTGTAATTAGGCTTGTGGGCTTGGGCCTGAGAGATAAATAGGAGCGGGCTGATACTGTGGAGGAAGGCTGCTGGGAACATGATCTGTAGATGGAGATGGGCGAGAGGTGATAGGTCAGAGAAGAGGGTGGAGTGGATAGATGGGAAAGGTGATGGTCAGGTCAAGGTGTTCCCCGGAACATTCTGTCCCCACAATTATATAACTGACATTCCCCGGAACATTCTGTCCCCAAAATTCTTTAAGTGCCATTCCTCAGAACATTCTATCTATGACATTGCTACTGAATGGCTGAACGTCAGTGAATTGAACAAACGATAAGTTCCCAAGGGATGAGATCCCTTTCCAGGGAGAAGTCCACTGTTCCGAAGTCCCCTCAGGCAGTTAAAGGGGTGAATACGTTTTCCTTGCCTTTACATTTCTCCACGACTCAGGATCAACCACAATTTAGACTGAAAGATAGAAATTTCCAAACTCCATTTGCCTTCAGGAAACTGGGATAGAATCATTCAGGACAGCAACGTTTTCACCCTCTGTAGAAGGAACTGGACAGAAGTGACCTTTGTCTACTCTCGAGTGATCGAGTGTGTGGGAAAGTTCTAGAAACCATCCATTCTTATGAATGTGTCTCTGTATGTTCGGGGAGGGAACATTTCTTGTGGTTTATGTCACGTTTGTCAGTAATTCACACCTTCCCATTTGTTTTTCCAGCTCCAATTATTTTAATAAATCTCTTAATACAGTGACACGTTTGAAAATCTCAGTGGGTCCCCAATCAAACTGGCCCATTTGCCTCCAAGCTGATGGATAATGTGTTTGTTTTCCTTCCCTACAGTTAACGTAGTGACCATCTACGTCCTGCTTTATAAAGATTGTGGATTGTCTCCATGTGTCCGATGTTACCTGGGGGCCATGGCAGCAGCAGATCTCCTGGTCATTATCCTCGACCTGATACTGAGACACATTCCAATTGTTTTTAAGCATCGCTTTTATTTCCTGAGGGACATCCCGTTGTGTAATATCCATGCCGTCCTACTATATGCAGCCACTGATTGTTCTGTCTGGTTCACCGTCACTTTCACCTTTGATCGGTTTGTGGCCATTTGTTGCCAGAAGCTGAAAAGTAAATATTGCAGTGAGAAAATGGCGGCTGTGGTTCTGGGAGCAGTGACTGTGCTGAGTTGTTTAAAGAACATTTTCTGGTATTTTATGCTGACAACTCAGTATCGACTGTGGAACAACCCCTGGTTTTGTGATGTAACAGACGCTGTTTATTACTCTAATGTCTGGGTCACAATTGAGTTCCTCCACCACATTCTAACCCCGGCTCTCCCATTTTTCCTGATTCTGCTGCTCAATGGTTTCACCATCAGACACATTTTAGTGACCAGCAGAGCCCGGAGGAGAATCCGCACTCACACCAATGGGGACGCTCAGGCTGATGCAGAAATGAGAAACCGAAGAAAATCCATCATTTTACTGTTTGTGATCTCGGCCAATTTCATCCTGTTATGGTCAACATTCATGGTGTTTTCTATATGGTACCGGATGTGGATGATTGGGTATGACTCTCTGTTTCTCCATGGCTTTGTACAGGAATTGGGCTTCATGCTGCAGCTCCTCAGTTGCTGCACAAACACCGCGATTTATGCCGTGACCCAGACTAAGTTCAGGCAGCAGCTGAAGAATGTGCTGCAATATCCCCTTACCAAAATCCATCAACCAATCAAATTGACTCATTAATCAATCGATCAGGGACTTTATCATTTCTGTTCAGTTTTTCAGCGATGAAGCAGCCTGTCGCTATAGTAACAGACAGCGCTGGTTTGTCCAATCTTATACCACAGGGACACATTTCAATGTTTCTCACAACTCAGGGACCAGTGAGAATAGGCACCATCTCACTGACTGTATCCAACACTACAATTTGTAAACAATAAATATGTATATTAAAAAGTGCCGAGTAGCACAGTGAACAATGTTGTTGTGTATCCTTGTGTTAAAGAAGCTGAGCTGGAGAGAGAAAGACTCAGCCCCAATTCCTGGATCTCAAGGAAGGGGAGAGGAACGCGCCCTGAGCTCAGTAGCTGAGTTTAAGTCCCTCTGCCCTTGTTATCCGCTCTTGTGTCACCCAGCCCGACTTGAGCTCGGCAGAATCCATATCTGACCCAGTCGCTCGCCCTATTTCCCCATCTCTACACATCTGTTCCCCCTCTGCTTTTGCCCTCCCTCTGCCCCATCCATCTCGCTCTCCAGTCACTCACTCTCTCCGTCTCCAACATCTCGCTCTCTCTCTCTGCATCCCCTCCCCTTCACTTCGTAGCTCCCTCTCTCTGTGACCTCGCCCTTTGTCACCATCCCTTGTCTCTCTCATTCCATCCCTCTGACTCT
>NC_057725.1:71298074-71302916 GCF_004010195.1 Chiloscyllium plagiosum | reverse complement strand
CATTCGTGTCGATCTCCTCCTTCTTTCTGTCTCCCCATTCTCTCTTCCCATGCTCTCTCCCGCGCTCTGTCGTTCTCTCCTGCTTTTTGTCTCCTCTTCTCTTTTGTCTCTCTGTATCCCTCTTCTCCTCCCCACACACTGTCTCTGACTCCACTCTCTCTCTCAGACTACCCCTCACTGTGTCTCTGATCTTTCTAACAAACCCGTATCTCTCTCTCTCTCTCCCTGAATTGAATGCACATAGACTGGATCCGTACACAAGTCACTCTTTATTTACTAGTTCAGAGTACAATGGCGTTCACCAACCAGCTTAGAGTCAGTCCTTAACTGAGGAAATTCGAATTTCATGTGTTTTCGTTTCTTGGGTGTGTTTGGTGTAATACATAGTGATCACACCAGGTGAGTAAGTAACTTCATTAGTAATACAACACCAGAGAAAACACCATGGGGCCAAGGAACCAGGGAAAAGCGGAGGGAGCACAGTGCTTACTTCCCATGGCAAAGGACTGAGAAGATCTGAAATATGCACTGGCGAGGGTAGTCTTCATTTTCAGCAACAGTGCACATCCACCACCAGTGATCCAGAAAATAATACGGACTGGGAGGACATGGTAAGAGTAGACAGCTCTGACACTGTGCCAGTGAGAGCATCAAGGAACATTATAACTAGCACCACTTGTTCACGGACAGCCTGGGTGTGTGGCATGAAAGCTCGGTGTGTGGGAGGATAGTCCGGGTGCGTGTGCGGCAGGACAGCCCGGGTCTGCGGCAGGACAACCCAAGTTTGTTGGGGGGACAGAATCGGGTGTGTGGGGGGACAGCTCGGGAGTGTGGGGAAACAGCCCGCATGTGTGGCAGGATACACCAGGTGTGTGTCAACAAAACCCTGGCGTGTGACAGGACAGCGCGGGTGTATCGCGGGACACCCAGGTGTGTGCTGGGTCACCCAGGTGTGTGGTGGAACAGACCGTGTGTGTGGAGGGACAGACTTGGTGCAAGGCGAGAAAGCCCGTGAGTGTGTTCGACAGGGCAGTGTGTGTGTGTGTGCGTGTGTATGGGAGGGCAGTCCGTGTGTGTGAGACAGGGCAGTGAGTGTGTGTGACAGGGCAGCCCGGGTGTGTGACAGGGCAGTAAGTGTGTGACAGGGCAGTTAGTGTGAGTGTGTCACATGGCAGTTAGTGTGTGTGACAGGGCAGTGAGTGTGTGTTTGTGGGAGGATAGTCAGGGTGTGCGGCAGGCCATGACGGGTGTGTGGTAGTACAGCCCGGGTGTATGACAGGACAGCCTGGGGGTATGACACTATAGCCAGCCTGTGTGGCCAGAAAGCCTCGGTGTTTGTGAGGATAGCCCGGGTGTGTGGCGGGACAGCGCGGGAGTGTAGGGGTACAGCCCTTGACTGTGGAGGGGAAAACCGGGTGTGTGGTGAGGCAGTCAGGTTGTGTGGCAGGACAGCCCGAGTGTGTGGTGGGACAACCGGGTGTGTGAAGGGAAATCCCAGGTATTTGGTGGGAGAGCCCGTGTGTGTGGCAGGCCAGCCCATGTGTGTGGGACATTCTGGGCATGTGGCGGGACAACTAGGGTGTGAACGTGACAGCCCAGGTGTGTTTTGAAACAGCCCGGGTGTGTGGCTATACTGCTGGGGTGTGTTTCGGGACAGCCGGGGTGTGTGGTGGGACAACCCGTGTGTGTAGCAGAACAGCCTGGAAGTGTTGTAGGACAGCCCAGGTGTGAGGCAGGACAGCCTGGGTTGGCGTATGACAGGGTAGCCAGTCTGTGTGTTCAGACAGCCTGGGTGTGTGTCGTGACAGCACAGCAGTGTGACGAGTCAGACCAGGTGTGTGACGGGACAGCCCATGTGTGTGTCAGGCAAGCCCCGGGGTGTGGTGGGACAGAAGGGTGTGTGGCAGGTCAGCCTGGATGTTTGTCAGGACAATTCATGTGTTTGTCAGGACACCATGTTTGTGTGGCGGGACGGCTCGTGTGGAAGGCAGGACAGCCCAGTTTTGTGACAGAACAGCACAAGTATGTTGCGGGGCAGCTCGGGCGTGTGTTGGGAAAGCCGGTGTGTGGCAGGCCAGACCGTGAGTGTGGGGGCATAGCCCGGATGTGTTTGGGGACAGCCTGTTTGTGCAGCAGAACAGCACAGGTGTGTTGCAGGAAAGGCCGGGTGTGAGGCGGGAATTGCCCAGATGTGTGGCAGGAGCGCCGCGTTATGTAGAGGGGCAATTTGGGTGTGTAGCAGGACATCCCAGGTTTGGGTAGGACATTCCATGTATGCAGCGGGACAGTCTTACTGTACCAGGACAGGCCAGGTGTGTGGGGGGACATCCCATGTGTGTGGTGGGACAGCCCGTGTGTGTTCTGGACTGCCTGTGTGTGTGGCAGGACAACCTGTGTGTTTGGCGGGACAACCCAGGTGTGTGGCAGAACAGACGATGTGTTTGGCAGGACTGCAAGTGTGCATGGAAGGACAGCCCAGGTATGTGGAGAGACAGCCTCTGCTTGTGGTAGGACAGCCCTGCTTTATTCGGGGCAGCATGGTTGTGTGACAGGGCAGAACAGGTGCGTGGTCTGACAGCCCGGGAGTATGCATGACAGCCTGGGAATATGCAGGTCAGCCTGGGTGTGTGTCGACATAGCACATGCGTGTGGCAGGTCACCACATGTGTATGACAGAACAACACGCGTGTGTGGCGAGACAAATTGGGTGTGTGGCGGGACGTATTGGGTATGTGACAGGATAACCCAGGAGAGTGGCACGACAGCCCGGGAGTTGGGCAGGATGGACCAGTTGTGTGATAGGATAGCCCGGTTGGGTGGTGTGACAACCCGATTGTGTGGTGGGATAGCCCGGGAGTGTGGCGGGACAGCCCAGTTGCGTGGCAGGACAGACTGTGTGTGTGCGTGCGGACTGCCTGTATGTGTGGCGGGACAGCTGAGGTGTGAAAGGGATAGCCCAGGTATGAGTGGGACAGCTGGGGTATGACCGGGACAGCCCAGATGTGCAGCGGGACAGGTCAGGTGTGCGCGGGACAGTCGGGGTGCAAGCGGGACAGCCAGGGCGTGTTGCAGGACAGCACAGGTGTGTTGCAGGACAGCTCAGGTATGTCGTGGGACAGCTGAGGTGTGTGGTACGAAAGGCCGGGTGTGTTGCGGGACAGTATAAGTGTGTGACAGGACAGCCCATGCGTCGCGTGAGAGCCCGGATGTGTGGTGAGTCAGCCCATGTGTGTGGTAAGCCAGAATGCATTTGTGGAGGGATAGCTTGGGTATGTTGTGGGACATCCTACATGTGTAGCGGGGCGGCCCAGGTGTGTGGTGTGATAGCTGAGGTGTGTGGCGGGAAAGTCCTGGGTGTGTCGTAAGACAACTCGGGTGAGTGGCAGACCAGCCCGGGGGTATTGTGGACCAGCCCGTGTCTGTGGTGGGACAGCCCATGTGTGTGACAAGCCAGCCTCGATATGTGGAGGGACATCTTTGGTCTGTCGTGGGTCAGCCTGGATATGTTGTGGGACTTCCTGGGTGTGTAGTGGGAATGCCCAGGTGTGTGGGTTGAGAGCCTCGGCGTGTGATGGGACAGCCCGGGTGTGTGGATTGTCAGCCCACGAGTATGGATGGTCAGCCCGGGTGTATGGCGTGGCAGCCCGGCTGTGTGGCAGAACAGGCCGGGTGAGTGGTGGGACAGCTGGGTGTGTGGGATGACAACCCAGTGGTATGGCAGGACAGTCCCTGTGTTGCGGGACAGCCCAGGTGTGTGGAGTGATAGCCCAGGTGTACTGCAGGAGAGTCTGTGTGTGTGGCAAGACAGCCCTGGTGCATGGCAGATCAGCCTGGGTTTATGGTAGGATAGCCTGGATGTGTGGCGGGACAGTCCCTTTGGTGTAACAGGACAGCCCGAGTGTGTAGCAGGACAGCCTAGGTGTGTGGGGGTCAACTGGGGTGTGTGGCAGGACAGTCCTTGTGCGTGGCGGGACAGCCATGATATGTTGCGGGACATTCTGGGTGTGTAGCGGGACAGGCCATGTGTGTCGTGGGACAGACAGTGTGTGGTAGGGCAGCCTGCGTGAGTGTCAGGTAAACTCAGTGTGCGGTGCGACGGCCCAGGTGGGTGTCGGGACTGCTCATGTGTGTGGCAGGAGAGACCGGGTGCGTGTTGGAAAGCCCAGGTGTGTGGGACAGGACAGGCCGTGTGGATGGGGGCAGCTCGTGTGTGTGGCAGGATAGCCTGGGAGTGTGGCACGACAGCCTGGGTGTGTGGCAGGATGGTCTGGGTGTGTAGTGGGACAGCCTGTGTGTGTGGCAGAATGGCACATGTGTGTGGCAGGCCAGCTCATGTGTGTCACGGGACAGCTGCTGTGTAGCAGGCCAGCCCAGCTGTGTTGAAGGACAGCTTGGGAGTTTCACGGGACAGCCCGGGAATTTTGTGAGACATCCTGGGTGTGTAGTGGACGGTCCAGGTATTTGGGGGGACAGCCTAGGTGTGTGGTGGGGCAGCCAGGATGTGTGGCGGGACAGTCTCTTTGAGTGGTGAACGGCCAGAGTATGTGGCAGAACAGTCCGGGTGAGTGGTGGGACAACCCAGATGTGTTGCGGGACAGCCTGGGAATGTTGTGGGACATCCTGGGTGTGCAGCGGGACAGCCCAGGTGTGTGGCAAGACAGCCCAGGAGGGGTCAGTGTTGGAAAGGGTGGGGGGACGATATTGGATGGTGGTGGGTTTTGGGGATGGGGCAGTGTTGGACAGGGTTGGGTGTTGGGGGCGGTGTTGAACAGGGTTGGGGTGGAGTTCGGTGTTGGATGGGGCGGTGTTGGACGGGGTTGGGGGCGGTGTTGGAAGTCGGGT
>NC_057725.1:71235235-71295449 GCF_004010195.1 Chiloscyllium plagiosum | reverse complement strand
TGTTTTCCTATCTTCCTGGTGGTGGAATTCGAATAAAGATTTGTGCACTTTGTGTCTTGCACTGTGTCTCACACCGGCACACACACACCATGGGTGCTGGGGAAAAAATAAGCACTACCGCACTTAGGTGGTAGTGTTGGGGTTAAATTATTTAAAAGAAAAAAAAAGAAACAAGATGCTCGGTGTCCACCAACACCCTGGAGTTGTTCAGGGAGAGGTGGGCGCTGCAGGGAGTGGAGTGCATCATTTCGCCCTCCAACTCTATTTTAAAAAAAAGAATAAAGCACAGGAACTGGCTCTTCAGCCCATGAGGCTGTGCTCAACATGAAACCAAATTAATTTAAGCTGTTCTGCCTGTCCTTGGTTGTATCGTGCTGTTTTTTGAATATTCATGTGATTACCTGAAAGTCCCTTAAATGCCCCTATGGTGTCTGCCTCCACCACCCCCAGCAACATATTCCAGACTCTGGCCATTCTCTGCATAAAAAAAAACTTGCCTCTCACATTTCCTTTGACCTTTCCCCGCTCACCCTAAATGCATGCCCCTAAGTATTAGACATTTCAATCTGAGAAAAAGGTTCGGTCAACCCTATCTGTGCATCGCAATTTTATAGACTTCTATCAGGTCTCACGTCAGCTTCCGCCTCTGTGGAGACGAAAATCCATTTCTTTCTAATCTCTCTTTGTAGCTCATACCCTCTTATCCACATAGCATCCTGGCAAAACTCTTTTGCATCCTCTCCAAAGCCTCTACATGTGTCTCGTAATATGGCAAACAGAATTGAATGCAATGTTCTAAGTGTAGCCGACCTGAACTTGTACAAAGCTGCAAGCTAACGTCCTGACCCTTGTACTCAATGAACAGCGAATAAAGGCAAGCATGCCATGCGACTTTAACACCCTATCTGCTTGTGTGGCCACTTTCAGAGAGATATGAGCTCGAACCCCAAGATCCCCCTGTACATCAATGTTGTTCATCGCCCTGCCATTAACTGCATTCTTTTAATCTCAAATTTACCTGGATTAAACTGCATCTGCAATTGCTCTACATATACCTGTAACTAATCTCAATTTGTCTGTTTACTTGACAACTTTCTACACTACCCACAACTCCACCTGTCCTTGTATCATTTGCAAATTTACTAACCCACCCATCTGCATTTTTATCTAAGTCATTTAGCACTATCACTATCACAAACAGCAGAGGTCCCAGTACGAATCCCTGTGGAACACCACTCGTCACCAACCTCCAGCATGAAAGCCAACCTTCCACCACTACCATCTACCTTCTATGAGCAAGCCAATTCTAAATCCATTCGTGATCCCATGCAGCTTAAACTTCTGGACGAGCCTACCATAACGGACCTTCTTGAAAGCCTTCCTAAAATCAATGTAAACAATATCGACTGCTCTACCCTCATCGATAGACCTTCATTACCTAAAGAAATTCAATCAAGTCATTAAGACATGACATCCCCTGCACAAAGCCACGTTGACTGACCCTAATTAGATTATGTTTTTCCAAATCTAAAAATATGATCCCTAAATTCTCTTTCTGAGCTTCCCAAATGCCGATGCGATACTCACCCATTTATAGTTTCCTGAACTGACTGTTATTCATTCATTGAACAGTGTGCTGTAATTAAGACCATAAGAAATAGGAGTGGAAGTAAGGCCATTCGGCTCATTGAGTCCACTCCGCCATTCAAACACGGCTGATGGGCATTTCAACGCCACTGACCCGCATTCTCCCGGTATCCCTTAATTCCTTGTGGGATTAAAAATTTATCAATCTCTGCCTTGAAGACATTTAATGTCCCGGCCTCCACTTCATTCCGTGGCATTGAATTCCACAGGCCTACCACTCTCTTGCGAGAAGAAATGTCTTATTATTTTCATTCTAAATGGACTCCTTCTAATCCTAAGGTTGTGCCCACTGGTCCTAGTCTCCCTGCCTTACGGAAACAACTTTCCAGTTTCCATGAACTCTAACAAATCCTCAGCCATTCATCGTATGTTAGGCCTACCATTCAAGGGATCATCCATGTGAATATCCGACGGACATGCTCCAATGCCAGATGTCCTTCCTGAGGCCTAGATTTGGGCACAGTATTCGAAATGGCACCTAACCAGAGCTTTATAAAGTCTTAGTAGCACCTCACTGCTTGTGCACTCCAACCCTCTTGAAATAAATGACAATATTTCATTTGCTTTTTAAACCACAGACTCAACCTTTAAGTCAACCTTCAGAGAATCCTGTGCTAGTACTCCAAAATCTGTTTGTACTTTGCCTTTAGGAATTTTCTCACTGTTTATAAAATAGTCCATGCCTGTGTTTTTTTTTGCCAAAGTACAAGACCTTGCATTTGCTCACATTGAATTTCATCAGCCCTTTCTTGGGCCATTCTCCTAAACTGTCTAACGCTTTATGTAAGCACCCCACCTGCCTGTCCACCTAACTGAGTATAATTGGCGATCTTTGCCAGAATGCCCCCAGTCCCTTCATTCAGATCATTTATATATAAAGTGAATAGCTGCGGCCCCAACACTGAGCCCTGCGGAACACCACTTGTCATCAGCTGCCATTCCAAAAACGAACCTTTTAACCAACCTCTCTGCCTTCTATCAGACAGCCAATCCTCAATCCATGGCAGAAGCTCATCTTGAATACCATGGGCTCCCACTTTACTCAGCAGCCTCCTGTGACACACTACTTATCAAAGACCTTTCGGAAGTCTCGGTAGATAACATCAACTGGGTTTCACTTGTCTGAACTACTTGTTATTTTAAGCCAGATACTGACGAGTTGAGCGACAGAAACTGTCACCAATCAGCTGTGCAGATTGGTATAGGAACCAATATGCCCCCTTTCAGCGACCCTGCCTTCCTTCCCAATGTATGAGGGGCACCTGCCCTCTCTTAAGGGCCCTACCAACCTTCAGAAGTTGTGGGGGTCAGCCCCCTCTCAGTGTCCCTGCCATCCCTCTTTAGGGACCCTTCTATCCTTCCCAATTGTGGATGATCGACCCCCCCTCTCAGGGATCTTGCCATCCTTCACAATGAGTGGGGCATCATCCACCTCACAGAGAACCTGCCATCCTTCCCAATGTTTGGGTGATCTGCCCCCTGTCAGGGACCCTGCCATCCTTCCTATGGTGCTGGTGGTCTGCCCGCTCCTAAGGACCCTGCAATCTCTCCAATGTGTGGGTAATCTGCCACCACTCACAGACGCTGCCATCCTTCCCAATGTGTGGGGAATCTCTGGGTTTGCTCAGACACTGATGGTCTATTTTACTGTGGGTAATGCGATGCAGCAACAGTACCATAGTGACATCACCCACTCCCCAATGGGGTTTCCTCAACTTGCATTTTCTTCACTATCTCCAGCACTTCTGATATGTTTCGAGCTGCAGGCTCAACAGGAGAATTTCAAATTAACAGGAGTGACATTGTTGAGTAGATTTGACCACTCATGAAGAATTTTGAGCTCTTATTGTTGTGCCTGCTACCTGTGAGAGGTTCTGCAGCTCTAGCAAAGGTGTGTCTCCTTTAATATGAATCTGAAACCATTTCAATCCATTACTGTTTCACTTTTGCCTTTCCTCTGTCTCTAATAATGCAAGAACCGATCTGTTTCATACTTTCCTGTTACTTTATCCAATTGTATCGAGATGAGGTTTCTTCTGCATTCCAATGATCATGTGCAATGGATTTAGAAACTTGATCTTCCCACACTATGTTTATTACTGATGTACTTTTCTGTTCTGTTTCTGCTCTTAGATGAACCAGTAAGCTCTGCATCAAGTATCTTTTTTCTCTGTCATTCATTCAGCATGTCTTGAAACATTAACTTTGGATCACTCTCCACAGGAATCAGTAAATATCACCAATCCTCACTTCCCTCTGGATAAGATGACGTTTGACCTTCCTAATCCACTGCAGTCCTTGCGGTGAGGATACACTTGCAATGCTGTTAACCAAGGAGTTATCAAATTATCATGAAGGACCAGTGATATTTCTCCAAATGAACAACAATTTGTATATTTTCACATTTTTGATGAAATGCAACATTTTGACATATTATAAAAGGTTGTCATAAAACAATATCTGATACTAGGCACATATGGATGTGTCAGGGCAATGGACCAAAAACTGCCAAAAATGTTGGTTTTAAGGAGTATCCTGCGAAAAAAAACAAGAGAATATTGAAAGTCGGGGATGTTTAGGGAGTAAATTCATGATTTTACGTCTTTGGAACTTTACAACATGTGAAAGGTGAAAAAGGTAGAAGAACTAAAACTGAAAACCCACAGGAGATTGGAATTCAGGGAGAACAATTATTGAGCTGAGATGTTGCTTAGGTTGGAATGCATGTGGTATTCGTTATGATGGAGTTGGAAGCTAATTTTGAGGTGAAATATTTCACCATGGTTATAAACAGTCTGGTTCAGCGTCAGCCAGGGAGTCAGTGGTGAGGGAGTGGAGTTTGGCACCCAGTCTGGATTGATATTTAGCATTGTCTGATGAAATGTGGTCTACACCCCTTTACAGGCAACAGCAGACTTGGCGGCAAAACTGAGTTGTGAACCACCTATCAGCTTCATTGAGACGAGTGGAGAAGTTTATCTATTGTCAAGCAATTTACGGGTGACAAACTCAGACAGCTATTTACAATTCAATGTGGGTTATACTACTGATGTCAACACCTAGACAGTAGAGCAGAGGTGTCTCATACCACTTGTCGTCTCTGCCTCTAAACTTTCTCTTTCTCTCTTGAACTTTTATCTTTTGATTCTGGTTGCTTTCCATTGAACATATCTTTCTTTAGAATGTCTTTCAGCCTTGTTTTTCTCTGATTTACTTACCCCTCTGCCCACTCACAGTTCATATGAACAACACTCACCGCACTTAACTACATGATGTTCTGCATATTCATCATTATTCTGTTTCCCTTTTACCTGGGGACTGCTATATTTATTACATTTATTTCACCAATATTTCTCTATTCGATGATAGGGCAGCATCAAGAGCTATCTTTAGCTTTTAACTGCAGAAAGACTTTCCAAACACGACTAATAATCCCAGGATCTTTAACTGAACATGTTTTCGATCCAGTTTCTAAGTTTTGTTTATCTCCTGAACTGCAAATACAAGAGTCTGATGAGAATCGATGTTCGTTTCAAATAATGACAACAGGATGCACTGCGCATGCTCCAACGCTTATTGTGCTCTGGGTGATTGATGTCAGCGCTGGACAAATAGAAAGACAGTGGGCGGGACTGGAGGACCAGGCGGTGGCAACTGATCCTCCAACATGATCGTGCACGCGGGCAATGCAGTGTTTGACGAAGGCGAGAGAATCTGATGTAGGGGCAGGAAAGGATACCGAGAGAAATACAGCAGGAAGTGGGAGGGAAATGGTATTGGAATGGGCTGAGAGGTTTTATAAACATTTGGTACTCGTCGGAAAACAAAAATTTCAAACTCCCAGAACCGTGTCTGCAGTAAATGAGAAAACTCATGCGCGGCCGCCATCTTGTAGCGGCAAACAATACGGCAGCTGCTGGATACAGGCAGGAGGCTGGGGGAACACAGCAAGGCAGGCAGCGTCAGGAGGGTGGGGGATAGCAGCAATGGGCTGAGAGGTCTTATAAACATTTGGTGCTCGTCGGAAAACAAAAATTTCAAACTCCCAGAACCGTGTCTGCAGTAAATGAGAAAACTCATGCGCGGCCGCCATCTTGTAGCGGCAAACAATACAGCAGCTGCTGGATACAGGCAGGAGGCTGGGGGAACACAGCAAGGCAGGCAGCGTCAGGAGGGTGGGGGATAGCAGCAAGGATTCAGCAACAGGAGGCTGGGGGAACACAGCAAGGATTCAGCATCAGGAGGGTGGGGGAACACAGCAAGCCAGGCAGCATCAGGAGGCTGGGGGAACACAGCAAGGATTCAGCATCAGGAGGGTGGGGGAACACAGCAAGCCAGGCAGCATCAGGAGGCTGGGGGAACACAGCAAGGATTCAGCATCAGGAGGGTGGGGGAACACAGCAAGCCAGGCAGCATCAGGAGGCTGGGGGAACACAGCAAGGATTCAGCATCAGGAGGGTGGGGGAACACAGCAAGCCAGGCAGCATCAGGAGGCTGGGGGAACACAGCAAGGATTCAGCATCAGGAGGGTGGGGGAACACAGCAAGCCAGGCAGCATCAGGAGGCTGGGGGAACACAGCAAGGATTCAGCATCAGGAGGGTGGGGGAACACAGCAAGCCAGGCAGCATCAGGAGGCTGGGGGAACACAGCAAGGATTCAGCATCAGGAGGGTGGGGGAACACAGCAAGCCAGGCAGCATCAGGAGGCTGGGGGAACACAGCAAGGATTCAGCATCAGGAGGGTGGGGGAACACAGCAAGCCAGGCAGCATCAGGAGGCTGGGGGAACACAGCAAGGATTCAGCATCAGGAGGGTGGGGGAACACAGCAAGCCAGGCAGCATCAGGAGGCTGGGGGAACACAGCAAGGATTCAGCATCAGGAGGGTGGGGGAACACAGCAAGCCAGGCAGCATCAGGAGGCTGGGGGAACACAGCAAGGATTCAGCATCAGGAGGGTGGGGGAACACAGCAAGCCAGGCAGCATCAGGAGGCTGGGGGAACACAGCAAGGATTCAGCATCAGGAGGGTGGGGGAACACAGCAAGCCAGGCAGCATCAGGAGGCTGGGGGAACACAGCAAGGATTCAGCATCAGGAGGGTGGGGGAACACAGCAAGCCAGGCAGCATCAGGAGGCTGGGGGAACACAGCAAGGATTCAGCATCAGGAGGGTGGGGGAACACAGCAAGCCAGGCAGCATCAGGAGGCTGGGGGAACACAGCAAGGATTCAGCATCAGGAGGGTGGGGGAACACAGCAAGCCAGGCAGCATCAGGAGGCTGGGGGAACACAGCAAGGATTCAGCATCAGGAGGGTGGGGGAACACAGCAAGCCAGGCAGCATCAGGAGGCTGGGGGAACACAGCAAGGATTCAGCATCAGGAGGGTGGGGGAACACAGCAAGCCAGGCAGCATCAGGAGGCTGGGGGAACACAGCAAGGATTCAGCATCAGGAGGGTGGGGGAACACAGCAAGCCAGGCAGCATCAGGAGGCTGGGGGAACACAGCAAGGATTCAGCATCAGGAGGGTGGGGGAACACAGCAAGCCAGGCAGCATCAGGAGGCTGGGGGAACACAGCAAGGATTCAGCATCAGGAGGGTGGGGGAACACAGCAAGCCAGGCAGCATCAGGAGGCTGGGGGAACACAGCAAGGATTCAGCATCAGGAGGGTGGGGGAACACAGCAAGCCAGGCAGCATCAGGAGGCTGGGGGAACACAGCAAGGATTCAGCATCAGGAGGGTGGGGGAACACAGCAAGCCAGGCAGCATCAGGAGGCTGGGGGAACACAGCAAGGATTCAGCATCAGGAGGGTGGGGGAACACAGCAAGCCAGGCAGCATCAGGAGGCTGGGGGAACACAGCAAGGATTCAGCATCAGGAGGGTGGGGGAACACAGCAAGCCAGGCAGCATCAGGAGGCTGGGGGAACACAGCAAGGATTCAGCATCAGGAGGGTGGGGGAACACAGCAAGCCAGGCAGCATCAGGAGGCTGGGGGAACACAGCAAGGATTCAGCATCAGGAGGGTGGGGGAACACAGCAAGCCAGGCAGCATCAGGAGGCTGGGGGAACACAGCAAGGATTCAGCATCAGGAGGGTGGGGGAACACAGCAAGCCAGGCAGCATCAGGAGGCTGGGGGAACACAGCAAGGATTCAGCATCAGGAGGGTGGGGGAACACAGCAAGCCAGGCAGCATCAGGAGGCTGGGGGAACACAGCAAGGATTCAGCATCAGGAGGGTGGGGGAACACAGCAAGCCAGGCAGCATCAGGAGGCTGGGGGAACACAGCAAGGATTCAGCATCAGGAGGGTGGGGGAACACAGCAAGCCAGGCAGCATCAGGAGGCTGGGGGAACACAGCAAGGATTCAGCATCAGGAGGGTGGGGGAACACAGCAAGCCAGGCAGCATCAGGAGGCTGGGGGAACACAGCAAGGATTCAGCATCAGGAGGGTGGGGGAACACAGCAAGCCAGGCAGCATCAGGAGGCTGGGGGAACACAGCAAGGATTCAGCATCAGGAGGGTGGGGGAACACAGCAAGCCAGGCAGCATCAGGAGGCTGGGGGAACACAGCAAGGATTCAGCATCAGGAGGGTGGGGGAACACAGCAAGCCAGGCAGCATCAGGAGGCTGGGGGAACACAGCAAGGATTCAGCATCAGGAGGGTGGGGGAACACAGCAAGCCAGGCAGCATCAGGAGGCTGGGGGAACACAGCAAGGATTCAGCATCAGGAGGGTGGGGGAACACAGCAAGCCAGGCAGCATCAGGAGGCTGGGGGAACACAGCAAGGATTCAGCATCAGGAGGGTGGGGGAACACAGCAAGCCAGGCAGCATCAGGAGGCTGGGGGAACACAGCAAGGATTCAGCATCAGGAGGGTGGGGGAACACAGCAAGCCAGGCAGCATCAGGAGGCTGGGGGAACACAGCAAGGATTCAGCATCAGGAGGGTGGGGGAACACAGCAAGCCAGGCAGCATCAGGAGGCTGGGGGAACACAGCAAGGATTCAGCATCAGGAGGGTGGGGGAACACAGCAAGCCAGGCAGCATCAGGAGGCTGGGGGAACACAGCAAGGATTCAGCATCAGGAGGGTGGGGGAACACAGCAAGCCAGGCAGCATCAGGAGGCTGGGGGAACACAGCAAGGATTCAGCATCAGGAGGGTGGGGGAACACAGCAAGCCAGGCAGCATCAGGAGGCTGGGGGAACACAGCAAGGATTCAGCATCAGGAGGGTGGGGGAACACAGCAAGCCAGGCAGCATCAGGAGGCTGGGGGAACACAGCAAGGATTCAGCATCAGGAGGGTGGGGGAACACAGCAAGCCAGGCAGCATCAGGAGGCTGGGGGAACACAGCAAGGATTCAGCATCAGGAGGGTGGGGGAACACAGCAAGCCAGGCAGCATCAGGAGGCTGGGGGAACACAGCAAGGATTCAGCATCAGGAGGGTGGGGGAACACAGCAAGCCAGGCAGCATCAGGAGGCTGGGGGAACACAGCAAGGATTCAGCATCAGGAGGGTGGGGGAACACAGCAAGCCAGGCAGCATCAGGAGGCTGGGGGAACACAGCAAGGATTCAGCATCAGGAGGGTGGGGGAACACAGCAAGCCAGGCAGCATCAGGAGGCTGGGGGAACACAGCAAGGATTCAGCATCAGGAGGGTGGGGGAACACAGCAAGCCAGGCAGCATCAGGAGGCTGGGGGAACACAGCAAGGATTCAGCATCAGGAGGGTGGGGGAACACAGCAAGCCAGGCAGCATCAGGAGGCTGGGGGAACACAGCAAGGATTCAGCATCAGGAGGGTGGGGGAACACAGCAAGCCAGGCAGCATCAGGAGGCTGGGGGAACACAGCAAGGATTCAGCATCAGGAGGGTGGGGGAACACAGCAAGCCAGGCAGCATCAGGAGGCTGGGGGAACACAGCAAGGATTCAGCATCAGGAGGGTGGGGGAACACAGCAAGCCAGGCAGCATCAGGAGGCTGGGGGAACACAGCAAGGATTCAGCATCAGGAGGGTGGGGGAACACAGCAAGCCAGGCAGCATCAGGAGGCTGGGGGAACACAGCAAGGATTCAGCATCAGGAGGGTGGGGGAACACAGCAAGCCAGGCAGCATCAGGAGGCTGGGGGAACACAGCAAGGATTCAGCATCAGGAGGGTGGGGGAACACAGCAAGCCAGGCAGCATCAGGAGGCTGGGGGAACACAGCAAGGATTCAGCATCAGGAGGGTGGGGGAACACAGCAAGCCAGGCAGCATCAGGAGGCTGGGGGAACACAGCAAGGATTCAGCATCAGGAGGGTGGGGGAACACAGCAAGCCAGGCAGCATCAGGAGGCTGGGGGAACACAGCAAGGATTCAGCATCAGGAGGGTGGGGGAACACAGCAAGCCAGGCAGCATCAGGAGGCTGGGGGAACACAGCAAGGATTCAGCATCAGGAGGGTGGGGGAACACAGCAAGCCAGGCAGCATCAGGAGGCTGGGGGAACACAGCAAGGATTCAGCATCAGGAGGGTGGGGGAACACAGCAAGCCAGGCAGCATCAGGAGGCTGGGGGAACACAGCAAGGATTCAGCATCAGGAGGGTGGGGGAACACAGCAAGCCAGGCAGCATCAGGAGGCTGGGGGAACACAGCAAGGATTCAGCATCAGGAGGGTGGGGGAACACAGCAAGCCAGGCAGCATCAGGAGGCTGGGGGAACACAGCAAGGATTCAGCATCAGGAGGGTGGGGGAACACAGCAAGCCAGGCAGCATCAGGAGGCTGGGGGAACACAGCAAGGATTCAGCATCAGGAGGGTGGGGGAACACAGCAAGCCAGGCAGCATCAGGAGGCTGGGGGAACACAGCAAGGATTCAGCATCAGGAGGGTGGGGGAACACAGCAAGCCAGGCAGCATCAGGAGGCTGGGGGAACACAGCAAGGATTCAGCATCAGGAGGGTGGGGGAACACAGCAAGCCAGGCAGCATCAGGAGGCTGGGGGAACACAGCAAGGATTCAGCATCAGGAGGGTGGGGGAACACAGCAAGCCAGGCAGCATCAGGAGGCTGGGGGAACACAGCAAGGATTCAGCATCAGGAGGGTGGGGGAACACAGCAAGCCAGGCAGCATCAGGAGGCTGGGGGAACACAGCAAGGATTCAGCATCAGGAGGGTGGGGGAACACAGCAAGCCAGGCAGCATCAGGAGGCTGGGGGAACACAGCAAGGATTCAGCATCAGGAGGGTGGGGGAACACAGCAAGCCAGGCAGCATCAGGAGGCTGGGGGAACACAGCAAGGATTCAGCATCAGGAGGGTGGGGGAACACAGCAAGCCAGGCAGCATCAGGAGGCTGGGGGAACACAGCAAGGATTCAGCATCAGGAGGGTGGGGGAACACAGCAAGCCAGGCAGCATCAGGAGGCTGGGGGAACACAGCAAGGATTCAGCATCAGGAGGGTGGGGGAACACAGCAAGCCAGGCAGCATCAGGAGGCTGGGGGAACACAGCAAGGATTCAGCATCAGGAGGGTGGGGGAACACAGCAAGCCAGGCAGCATCAGGAGGCTGGGGGAACACAGCAAGGATTCAGCATCAGGAGGGTGGGGGAACACAGCAAGCCAGGCAGCATCAGGAGGCTGGGGGAACACAGCAAGGATTCAGCATCAGGAGGGTGGGGGAACACAGCAAGCCAGGCAGCATCAGGAGGCTGGGGGAACACAGCAAGGATTCAGCATCAGGAGGGTGGGGGAACACAGCAAGCCAGGCAGCATCAGGAGGCTGGGGGAACACAGCAAGGATTCAGCATCAGGAGGGTGGGGGAACACAGCAAGCCAGGCAGCATCAGGAGGCTGGGGGAACACAGCAAGGATTCAGCATCAGGAGGGTGGGGGAACACAGCAAGCCAGGCAGCATCAGGAGGCTGGGGGAACACAGCAAGGATTCAGCATCAGGAGGGTGGGGGAACACAGCAAGCCAGGCAGCATCAGGAGGCTGGGGGAACACAGCAAGGATTCAGCATCAGGAGGGTGGGGGAACACAGCAAGCCAGGCAGCATCAGGAGGCTGGGGGAACACAGCAAGGATTCAGCATCAGGAGGGTGGGGGAACACAGCAAGCCAGGCAGCATCAGGAGGCTGGGGGAACACAGCAAGGATTCAGCATCAGGAGGGTGGGGGAACACAGCAAGCCAGGCAGCATCAGGAGGCTGGGGGAACACAGCAAGGATTCAGCATCAGGAGGGTGGGGGAACACAGCAAGCCAGGCAGCATCAGGAGGCTGGGGGAACACAGCAAGGATTCAGCATCAGGAGGGTGGGGGAACACAGCAAGCCAGGCAGCATCAGGAGGCTGGGGGAACACAGCAAGGATTCAGCATCAGGAGGGTGGGGGAACACAGCAAGCCAGGCAGCATCAGGAGGCTGGGGGAACACAGCAAGGATTCAGCATCAGGAGGGTGGGGGAACACAGCAAGCCAGGCAGCATCAGGAGGCTGGGGGAACACAGCAAGGATTCAGCATCAGGAGGGTGGGGGAACACAGCAAGCCAGGCAGCATCAGGAGGCTGGGGGAACACAGCAAGGATTCAGCATCAGGAGGGTGGGGGAACACAGCAAGCCAGGCAGCATCAGGAGGCTGGGGGAACACAGCAAGGATTCAGCATCAGGAGGGTGGGGGAACACAGCAAGCCAGGCAGCATCAGGAGGCTGGGGGAACACAGCAAGGATTCAGCATCAGGAGGGTGGGGGAACACAGCAAGCCAGGCAGCATCAGGAGGCTGGGGGAACACAGCAAGGATTCAGCATCAGGAGGGTGGGGGAACACAGCAAGCCAGGCAGCATCAGGAGGCTGGGGGAACACAGCAAGGATTCAGCATCAGGAGGGTGGGGGAACACAGCAAGCCAGGCAGCATCAGGAGGCTGGGGGAACACAGCAAGGATTCAGCATCAGGAGGGTGGGGGAACACAGCAAGCCAGGCAGCATCAGGAGGCTGGGGGAACACAGCAAGGATTCAGCATCAGGAGGGTGGGGGAACACAGCAAGCCAGGCAGCATCAGGAGGCTGGGGGAACACAGCAAGGATTCAGCATCAGGAGGGTGGGGGAACACAGCAAGCCAGGCAGCATCAGGAGGCTGGGGGAACACAGCAAGGATTCAGCATCAGGAGGGTGGGGGAACACAGCAAGCCAGGCAGCATCAGGAGGCTGGGGGAACACAGCAAGGATTCAGCATCAGGAGGGTGGGGGAACACAGCAAGCCAGGCAGCATCAGGAGGCTGGGGGAACACAGCAAGGATTCAGCATCAGGAGGGTGGGGGAACACAGCAAGCCAGGCAGCATCAGGAGGCTGGGGGAACACAGCAAGGATTCAGCATCAGGAGGGTGGGGGAACACAGCAAGCCAGGCAGCATCAGGAGGCTGGGGGAACACAGCAAGGATTCAGCATCAGGAGGGTGGGGGAACACAGCAAGCCAGGCAGCATCAGGAGGCTGGGGGAACACAGCAAGGATTCAGCATCAGGAGGGTGGGGGAACACAGCAAGCCAGGCAGCATCAGGAGGCTGGGGGAACACAGCAAGGATTCAGCATCAGGAGGGTGGGGGAACACAGCAAGCCAGGCAGCATCAGGAGGCTGGGGGAACACAGCAAGGATTCAGCATCAGGAGGGTGGGGGAACACAGCAAGCCAGGCAGCATCAGGAGGCTGGGGGAACACAGCAAGGATTCAGCATCAGGAGGGTGGGGGAACACAGCAAGCCAGGCAGCATCAGGAGGCTGGGGGAACACAGCAAGGATTCAGCATCAGGAGGGTGGGGGAACACAGCAAGCCAGGCAGCATCAGGAGGCTGGGGGAACACAGCAAGGATTCAGCATCAGGAGGGTGGGGGAACACAGCAAGCCAGGCAGCATCAGGAGGCTGGGGGAACACAGCAAGGATTCAGCATCAGGAGGGTGGGGGAACACAGCAAGCCAGGCAGCATCAGGAGGCTGGGGGAACACAGCAAGGATTCAGCATCAGGAGGGTGGGGGAACACAGCAAGCCAGGCAGCATCAGGAGGCTGGGGGAACACAGCAAGGATTCAGCATCAGGAGGGTGGGGGAACACAGCAAGCCAGGCAGCATCAGGAGGCTGGGGGAACACAGCAAGGATTCAGCATCAGGAGGGTGGGGGAACACAGCAAGCCAGGCAGCATCAGGAGGCTGGGGGAACACAGCAAGGATTCAGCATCAGGAGGGTGGGGGAACACAGCAAGCCAGGCAGCATCAGGAGGCTGGGGGAACACAGCAAGGATTCAGCATCAGGAGGGTGGGGGAACACAGCAAGCCAGGCAGCATCAGGAGGCTGGGGGAACACAGCAAGGATTCAGCATCAGGAGGGTGGGGGAACACAGCAAGCCAGGCAGCATCAGGAGGCTGGGGGAACACAGCAAGGATTCAGCATCAGGAGGGTGGGGGAACACAGCAAGCCAGGCAGCATCAGGAGGCTGGGGGAACACAGCAAGGATTCAGCATCAGGAGGGTGGGGGAACACAGCAAGCCAGGCAGCATCAGGAGGCTGGGGGAACACAGCAAGGATTCAGCATCAGGAGGGTGGGGGAACACAGCAAGCCAGGCAGCATCAGGAGGCTGGGGGAACACAGCAAGGATTCAGCATCAGGAGGGTGGGGGAACACAGCAAGCCAGGCAGCATCAGGAGGCTGGGGGAACACAGCAAGGATTCAGCATCAGGAGGGTGGGGGAACACAGCAAGCCAGGCAGCATCAGGAGGCTGGGGGAACACAGCAAGGATTCAGCATCAGGAGGGTGGGGGAACACAGCAAGCCAGGCAGCATCAGGAGGCTGGGGGAACACAGCAAGGATTCAGCATCAGGAGGGTGGGGGAACACAGCAAGCCAGGCAGCATCAGGAGGCTGGGGGAACACAGCAAGGATTCAGCATCAGGAGGGTGGGGGAACACAGCAAGCCAGGCAGCATCAGGAGGCTGGGGGAACACAGCAAGGATTCAGCATCAGGAGGGTGGGGGAACACAGCAAGCCAGGCAGCATCAGGAGGCTGGGGGAACACAGCAAGGATTCAGCATCAGGAGGGTGGGGGAACACAGCAAGCCAGGCAGCATCAGGAGGCTGGGGGAACACAGCAAGGATTCAGCATCAGGAGGGTGGGGGAACACAGCAAGCCAGGCAGCATCAGGAGGCTGGGGGAACACAGCAAGGATTCAGCATCAGGAGGGTGGGGGAACACAGCAAGCCAGGCAGCATCAGGAGGCTGGGGGAACACAGCAAGGATTCAGCATCAGGAGGGTGGGGGAACACAGCAAGCCAGGCAGCATCAGGAGGCTGGGGGAACACAGCAAGGATTCAGCATCAGGAGGGTGGGGGAACACAGCAAGCCAGGCAGCATCAGGAGGCTGGGGGAACACAGCAAGGATTCAGCATCAGGAGGGTGGGGGAACACAGCAAGCCAGGCAGCATCAGGAGGCTGGGGGAACACAGCAAGGATTCAGCATCAGGAGGGTGGGGGAACACAGCAAGCCAGGCAGCATCAGGAGGCTGGGGGAACACAGCAAGGATTCAGCATCAGGAGGGTGGGGGAACACAGCAAGCCAGGCAGCATCAGGAGGCTGGGGGAACACAGCAAGGATTCAGCATCAGGAGGGTGGGGGAACACAGCAAGCCAGGCAGCATCAGGAGGCTGGGGGAACACAGCAAGGATTCAGCATCAGGAGGGTGGGGGAACACAGCAAGCCAGGCAGCATCAGGAGGCTGGGGGAACACAGCAAGGATTCAGCATCAGGAGGGTGGGGGAACACAGCAAGCCAGGCAGCATCAGGAGGCTGGGGGAACACAGCAAGGATTCAGCATCAGGAGGGTGGGGGAACACAGCAAGCCAGGCAGCATCAGGAGGCTGGGGGAACACAGCAAGGATTCAGCATCAGGAGGGTGGGGGAACACAGCAAGCCAGGCAGCATCAGGAGGCTGGGGGAACACAGCAAGGATTCAGCATCAGGAGGGTGGGGGAACACAGCAAGCCAGGCAGCATCAGGAGGCTGGGGGAACACAGCAAGGATTCAGCATCAGGAGGGTGGGGGAACACAGCAAGCCAGGCAGCATCAGGAGGCTGGGGGAACACAGCAAGGATTCAGCATCAGGAGGGTGGGGGAACACAGCAAGCCAGGCAGCATCAGGAGGCTGGGGGAACACAGCAAGGATTCAGCATCAGGAGGGTGGGGGAACACAGCAAGCCAGGCAGCATCAGGAGGCTGGGGGAACACAGCAAGGATTCAGCATCAGGAGGGTGGGGGAACACAGCAAGCCAGGCAGCATCAGGAGGCTGGGGGAACACAGCAAGGATTCAGCATCAGGAGGGTGGGGGAACACAGCAAGCCAGGCAGCATCAGGAGGCTGGGGGAACACAGCAAGGATTCAGCATCAGGAGGGTGGGGGAACACAGCAAGCCAGGCAGCATCAGGAGGCTGGGGGAACACAGCAAGGATTCAGCATCAGGAGGGTGGGGGAACACAGCAAGCCAGGCAGCATCAGGAGGCTGGGGGAACACAGCAAGGATTCAGCATCAGGAGGGTGGGGGAACACAGCAAGCCAGGCAGCATCAGGAGGCTGGGGGAACACAGCAAGGATTCAGCATCAGGAGGGTGGGGGAACACAGCAAGCCAGGCAGCATCAGGAGGCTGGGGGAACACAGCAAGGATTCAGCATCAGGAGGGTGGGGGAACACAGCAAGCCAGGCAGCATCAGGAGGCTGGGGGAACACAGCAAGGATTCAGCATCAGGAGGGTGGGGGAACACAGCAAGCCAGGCAGCATCAGGAGGCTGGGGGAACACAGCAAGGATTCAGCATCAGGAGGGTGGGGGAACACAGCAAGCCAGGCAGCATCAGGAGGCTGGGGGAACACAGCAAGGATTCAGCATCAGGAGGGTGGGGGAACACAGCAAGCCAGGCAGCATCAGGAGGCTGGGGGAACACAGCAAGGATTCAGCATCAGGAGGGTGGGGGAACACAGCAAGCCAGGCAGCATCAGGAGGCTGGGGGAACACAGCAAGGATTCAGCATCAGGAGGGTGGGGGAACACAGCAAGCCAGGCAGCATCAGGAGGCTGGGGGAACACAGCAAGGATTCAGCATCAGGAGGGTGGGGGAACACAGCAAGCCAGGCAGCATCAGGAGGCTGGGGGAACACAGCAAGGATTCAGCATCAGGAGGGTGGGGGAACACAGCAAGCCAGGCAGCATCAGGAGGCTGGGGGAACACAGCAAGGATTCAGCATCAGGAGGGTGGGGGAACACAGCAAGCCAGGCAGCATCAGGAGGCTGGGGGAACACAGCAAGGATTCAGCATCAGGAGGGTGGGGGAACACAGCAAGCCAGGCAGCATCAGGAGGCTGGGGGAACACAGCAAGGATTCAGCATCAGGAGGGTGGGGGAACACAGCAAGCCAGGCAGCATCAGGAGGCTGGGGGAACACAGCAAGGATTCAGCATCAGGAGGGTGGGGGAACACAGCAAGCCAGGCAGCATCAGGAGGCTGGGGGAACACAGCAAGGATTCAGCATCAGGAGGGTGGGGGAACACAGCAAGCCAGGCAGCATCAGGAGGCTGGGGGAACACAGCAAGGATTCAGCATCAGGAGGGTGGGGGAACACAGCAAGCCAGGCAGCATCAGGAGGCTGGGGGAACACAGCAAGGATTCAGCATCAGGAGGGTGGGGGAACACAGCAAGCCAGGCAGCATCAGGAGGCTGGGGGAACACAGCAAGGATTCAGCATCAGGAGGGTGGGGGAACACAGCAAGCCAGGCAGCATCAGGAGGCTGGGGGAACACAGCAAGGATTCAGCATCAGGAGGGTGGGGGAACACAGCAAGCCAGGCAGCATCAGGAGGCTGGGGGAACACAGCAAGGATTCAGCATCAGGAGGGTGGGGGAACACAGCAAGCCAGGCAGCATCAGGAGGCTGGGGGAACACAGCAAGGATTCAGCATCAGGAGGGTGGGGGAACACAGCAAGCCAGGCAGCATCAGGAGGCTGGGGGAACACAGCAAGGATTCAGCATCAGGAGGGTGGGGGAACACAGCAAGCCAGGCAGCATCAGGAGGCTGGGGGAACACAGCAAGGATTCAGCATCAGGAGGGTGGGGGAACACAGCAAGCCAGGCAGCATCAGGAGGCTGGGGGAACACAGCAAGGATTCAGCATCAGGAGGGTGGGGGAACACAGCAAGCCAGGCAGCATCAGGAGGCTGGGGGAACACAGCAAGGATTCAGCATCAGGAGGGTGGGGGAACACAGCAAGCCAGGCAGCATCAGGAGGCTGGGGGAACACAGCAAGGATTCAGCATCAGGAGGGTGGGGGAACACAGCAAGCCAGGCAGCATCAGGAGGCTGGGGGAACACAGCAAGGATTCAGCATCAGGAGGGTGGGGGAACACAGCAAGCCAGGCAGCATCAGGAGGCTGGGGGAACACAGCAAGGATTCAGCATCAGGAGGGTGGGGGAACACAGCAAGCCAGGCAGCATCAGGAGGCTGGGGGAACACAGCAAGGATTCAGCATCAGGAGGGTGGGGGAACACAGCAAGCCAGGCAGCATCAGGAGGCTGGGGGAACACAGCAAGGATTCAGCATCAGGAGGGTGGGGGAACACAGCAAGCCAGGCAGCATCAGGAGGCTGGGGGAACACAGCAAGGATTCAGCATCAGGAGGGTGGGGGAACACAGCAAGCCAGGCAGCATCAGGAGGCTGGGGGAACACAGCAAGGATTCAGCATCAGGAGGGTGGGGGAACACAGCAAGCCAGGCAGCATCAGGAGGCTGGGGGAACACAGCAAGGATTCAGCATCAGGAGGGTGGGGGAACACAGCAAGCCAGGCAGCATCAGGAGGCTGGGGGAACACAGCAAGGATTCAGCATCAGGAGGGTGGGGGAACACAGCAAGCCAGGCAGCATCAGGAGGCTGGGGGAACACAGCAAGGATTCAGCATCAGGAGGGTGGGGGAACACAGCAAGCCAGGCAGCATCAGGAGGCTGGGGGAACACAGCAAGGATTCAGCATCAGGAGGGTGGGGGAACACAGCAAGCCAGGCAGCATCAGGAGGCTGGGGGAACACAGCAAGGATTCAGCATCAGGAGGGTGGGGGAACACAGCAAGCCAGGCAGCATCAGGAGGCTGGGGGAACACAGCAAGGATTCAGCATCAGGAGGGTGGGGGAACACAGCAAGCCAGGCAGCATCAGGAGGCTGGGGGAACACAGCAAGGATTCAGCATCAGGAGGGTGGGGGAACACAGCAAGCCAGGCAGCATCAGGAGGCTGGGGGAACACAGCAAGGATTCAGCATCAGGAGGGTGGGGGAACACAGCAAGCCAGGCAGCATCAGGAGGCTGGGGGAACACAGCAAGGATTCAGCATCAGGAGGGTGGGGGAACACAGCAAGCCAGGCAGCATCAGGAGGCTGGGGGAACACAGCAAGGATTCAGCATCAGGAGGGTGGGGGAACACAGCAAGCCAGGCAGCATCAGGAGGCTGGGGGAACACAGCAAGGATTCAGCATCAGGAGGGTGGGGGAACACAGCAAGCCAGGCAGCATCAGGAGGCTGGGGGAACACAGCAAGGATTCAGCATCAGGAGGGTGGGGGAACACAGCAAGCCAGGCAGCATCAGGAGGCTGGGGGAACACAGCAAGGATTCAGCATCAGGAGGGTGGGGGAACACAGCAAGCCAGGCAGCATCAGGAGGCTGGGGGAACACAGCAAGGATTCAGCATCAGGAGGGTGGGGGAACACAGCAAGCCAGGCAGCATCAGGAGGCTGGGGGAACACAGCAAGGATTCAGCATCAGGAGGGTGGGGGAACACAGCAAGCCAGGCAGCATCAGGAGGCTGGGGGAACACAGCAAGGATTCAGCATCAGGAGGGTGGGGGAACACAGCAAGCCAGGCAGCATCAGGAGGCTGGGGGAACACAGCAAGGATTCAGCATCAGGAGGGTGGGGGAACACAGCAAGCCAGGCAGCATCAGGAGGCTGGGGGAACACAGCAAGGATTCAGCATCAGGAGGGTGGGGGAACACAGCAAGCCAGGCAGCATCAGGAGGCTGGGGGAACACAGCAAGGATTCAGCATCAGGAGGGTGGGGGAACACAGCAAGCCAGGCAGCATCAGGAGGCTGGGGGAACACAGCAAGGATTCAGCATCAGGAGGGTGGGGGAACACAGCAAGCCAGGCAGCATCAGGAGGCTGGGGGAACACAGCAAGGATTCAGCATCAGGAGGGTGGGGGAACACAGCAAGCCAGGCAGCATCAGGAGGCTGGGGGAACACAGCAAGGATTCAGCATCAGGAGGGTGGGGGAACACAGCAAGCCAGGCAGCATCAGGAGGCTGGGGGAACACAGCAAGGATTCAGCATCAGGAGGGTGGGGGAACACAGCAAGCCAGGCAGCATCAGGAGGCTGGGGGAACACAGCAAGGATTCAGCATCAGGAGGGTGGGGGAACACAGCAAGCCAGGCAGCATCAGGAGGCTGGGGGAACACAGCAAGGATTCAGCATCAGGAGGGTGGGGGAACACAGCAAGCCAGGCAGCATCAGGAGGCTGGGGGAACACAGCAAGGATTCAGCATCAGGAGGGTGGGGGAACACAGCAAGCCAGGCAGCATCAGGAGGCTGGGGGAACACAGCAAGGATTCAGCATCAGGAGGGTGGGGGAACACAGCAAGCCAGGCAGCATCAGGAGGCTGGGGGAACACAGCAAGGATTCAGCATCAGGAGGGTGGGGGAACACAGCAAGCCAGGCAGCATCAGGAGGCTGGGGGAACACAGCAAGGATTCAGCATCAGGAGGGTGGGGGAACACAGCAAGCCAGGCAGCATCAGGAGGCTGGGGGAACACAGCAAGGATTCAGCATCAGGAGGGTGGGGGAACACAGCAAGCCAGGCAGCATCAGGAGGCTGGGGGAACACAGCAAGGATTCAGCATCAGGAGGGTGGGGGAACACAGCAAGCCAGGCAGCATCAGGAGGCTGGGGGAACACAGCAAGGATTCAGCATCAGGAGGGTGGGGGAACACAGCAAGCCAGGCAGCATCAGGAGGCTGGGGGAACACAGCAAGGATTCAGCATCAGGAGGGTGGGGGAACACAGCAAGCCAGGCAGCATCAGGAGGCTGGGGGAACACAGCAAGGATTCAGCATCAGGAGGGTGGGGGAACACAGCAAGCCAGGCAGCATCAGGAGGCTGGGGGAACACAGCAAGGATTCAGCATCAGGAGGGTGGGGGAACACAGCAAGCCAGGCAGCATCAGGAGGCTGGGGGAACACAGCAAGGATTCAGCATCAGGAGGGTGGGGGAACACAGCAAGCCAGGCAGCATCAGGAGGCTGGGGGAACACAGCAAGGATTCAGCATCAGGAGGGTGGGGGAACACAGCAAGCCAGGCAGCATCAGGAGGCTGGGGGAACACAGCAAGGATTCAGCATCAGGAGGGTGGGGGAACACAGCAAGCCAGGCAGCATCAGGAGGCTGGGGGAACACAGCAAGGATTCAGCATCAGGAGGGTGGGGGAACACAGCAAGTCCCTATTCCTCGACTTTCTATCACGTGGCACGGGTAACATACCAGTTCTAACTCTGAGCTTCCAAACTAGCTCCCTGAAAGCCAGCCTAACATCCTCATCCCTCCTCCTACCTATGTGGTTGGTGCCAATGTGGACCACGACTTCGGGCTGCTCTCCCTCCCCCTTAAGGACCCGGAAAATACGATCAGAGACGTCACGTATCCTTGCACCTGGGAGGCAACATACCAAACATGAGTCTCTCTCGCCCCAATAAAACCGCCTATCTATGCCCCGAACTATCGAGTCCCCAATAACTATTGCTTTGCTCTTCTCCACCCTTCCCTTCTGAGCAACGGGGACAGGCTCTGTGCCAGAGGCCTGAACACCATTGCTTACCCCGGTAAGTCGTTCCCCCCCCCCCCACAAGTATCCAAAACGGTATACTTGTTCTTGAGGGGAACGGCCGCAGATGGTCCCTGCACTGTCTGCTTCCTCCCAGTCCCCTTCACTGTAACCCATCTGTCTGCAATCTTTCTACTTCCCGAAAGCTCCGATCTATGACCCCCTCTGCCTCCCAAATGATCCTAAGTTCATCCAACTCCAGCTCCAGTTCCCTAACACGGTCTTGGAGGAGCTGGAGATAGGTGCACTTCCTGCAAGTGTAATCTGCAGGGACGACCATGGCATTCCTCACCTCAAACATGTTGCAAGAGGAACATTGCACTGTCTTCACTGCCAACCCTCTAAAAGTAACCTTGCAAAAAAAACAAACTAGGTCTAAAGAATAGAACAAGCAAAATGCAGCACTTCCTGATGAAGGGCATTTGCCCGAAACGTCGATTTTGCCTGTCCTCGGATTCTACCTGAACTGCTGTGCTCTTCCAGCACCACTAATCCGGAGTCTGGTTTCCAGCATCTGCAGCCATTGTTTTTACCAAAATGCAGCACTTACCTACTTACCACAACGGGTCTTATTATTAGGTTAGAGGAGGGCGGGTGGGAGGCACTACCTCTGTAGGGAAAAAAAACCTACCCAGGTAAGCTTGCGCTATACCAGCTTCCGGGTCCCGGCTGCCCCTCTGGTCGTCGTCACTTCCCCCTACTGCTCCCGCTCTTTTTGTGAAGAGAGAAGAAAAACACCGCTGCCCACTACCGGTAAGTAATTTTAAAACAAACTGTCTTCCCTTCGCTGTAGCCTTCTGGGTTCGTTTAAACTCAGCTGCTGCTCGCAGTCAAAGAAAGGCAGATGGAGTTTCATGTGGACTTCAGAAAGACATTAAACAAGGTTCCACCAAACAGGCATGTTAGGAAGGTTAGATAACATGGAATACAGTGAGAAACAACCATTTGTATACAAAATTGGCTTGAAGGTAGGAGATTGAGGTTGGTGATGCAGGGTTGCTTTGTGGACTGTATGCCTGTGAGCAGCAGTGAGCTGCAATAATAGATGCTGGGTCCTTATACAAACGACTTGGACGTGTATATATAAGTTATGATTAGCAGGTTTACAGAAGACAGGTGAAGTGGACAGCGAAGACGGTGAGTTGGGATAAAATAAAATGGGATCTTGATCAGATGGGCCAATGCGCCAAAGAAAGGCAGATGGAGTTTCATATGGATAAAATGAAGCTGCTCCCCCATTTTGGAAAAGCAAATACGGACAGGACTTATAGTGGGAAGGTCCTGGGGAGTGTTGCTGAACAAAGAGACCTTGGAGTGCAAGTTCACTGTTCCTTGGAAGTGGAGTCACAGTTGATAGCATTTGATACTCTTGTCTTTATAGGTCAATGAATTGAATACAGAAGTTGTGACATCATATTGTGGCTGTACAGGACATTCATTAAGCCACTTCTGGAATTTTTATTCAGTTTTAAACTCCCTGTTCGAGGAAAGATGTTGTGAAACTTGAAAGGGTTCAGAAAAGATTTGCAAAGACGTTGCCAGGGTTACTGGGTTTGAGCTACAGGGAGGGAGTGAAAAGGCTGGGGCTATTTTCCCTGGAGAACGGACTGAGAGGTTAATAAACAATTTAGAGGTTTATCAAATCATGATGGGCATGGATAAGTTGAAAAGCCAGGGTCTTTTTATTCCACATTAGGTGGTCCAAGCAAGAGGGCACTGGCTTAAGTTGAGAGGGAAAAGAGTTAAAAGGAATCTAAAGGGCAACCTTTTCAAGCTGAGGGTGGTACGTGTGTGGAATGAGGTGCCAGATAAAGTTGTGGAGGTCAGTACATTTAAAAGGTATCTGATTTAGCTACCTGAATAGGAAGTGTTTAGAGGGATATGGGACAACATTTGGCAAAAGGGACTCCATCAATTTAGGTTTCCCAGTTGTTGTGGACGCGTTGGACCGAAGGGTCTGCTTCTGTGCTATGCATCTCTATGACACTAGCAAATTAAAATTAAAATAGGTTGTTCTATTATGGAGAGTTAGCAAAAGGTCAGATAATTTTCCTTGGAGCTGAGAACATTAGGCAGTGATTTCCATCAGGAGCAGAATTGTTTTCAGGATACTTAATTTACATTTGTTAAGATTGTAACAAATTTTAGTAACTACTTTCAGGTATCTAGCAAATAATGCAGAATGAAATTGTGAAGATGGTTTTACTCACTACGTTCTGAGCATCTGCAACATTTGAATGGCAGCTGGACACAGATTCAACAGTTATTCTCATAATGATTTGGAATTTAACTTTTTTAGGAAAGATTTGGAGGGCTATGGGCAAATGGGAAGGGTGTTGGTATAGATTTACAGCATCTTCAGAGAGAGAGTACAGCCCCAATGGCCTGAATAGCCCCCAGGCCCTGTGCTCTGTGACTCTGCCCCGTTCACTGTGAATGATGAAGCTCATCACAGGGCAGAGATTGGGAGGATCACACCACTCACCTCACAATGGGGCCCGGATGATTGACAGCTGCTGAAGACCAATCGGAGGTGAATTGGCGTGGTCCTGCAGCCAATGGGAGTGAATAAGGTGTGGGACTGGCAAGATGACACATGACGAATGGCTTTGCAGGCGCAGTGTCACTGTGAGGGGGCAATCAGTGAGGGTGAAGGGTCTGCGAGAGATAGCAGAGACTGAGAGAGTATATAAACACATGATTTAGGCCACTAGACCTGAATTAGAAAGTCCCAATAAATTCAAACTAAAAGAACTGAGGATGATGTAAATCAGAAACAACAACCAGAAGGTACTGGAAAAGCTCATCAGGTCTGGAAGCATCTGTGAAGTGAAATCAAAGTTAACGTTTAGGATCCGGTGACCTTTCCTCTGAACTGGTAGTAGGAAAATGTTGGTTTATATGCTGAAGATGGCATTTGGAAGTTATGGGGTGGTGGTGGGGAAGATGTAATGTGTAAGTGGTAGGTGTGGATGGAGTGAGAGGAACTGTTGGATAAAGGAGTGGATAAAGATCTGATTGGGAGGGTGAATAGATGTTAATGGATACTGTTAGTGGCTAACCACAGGGAGCGGGTAATGGCAGGCTATGTGACCTCAAGGCCTGGTGTGTGGCATTGGGAGTTAGGACACAGAGGAGTTCAGGCCCTAAAATTGCTGAACTCGGTTTTGATTCCGGAGGGCTGCAGAGTTCCCAAGCGGAAAATGAGATATTGTTCTTCCAATACATGCTGATCTTTTCTGGAACCCTGCAGAAAGCATGAGACAGATGTTGGCCAGGGAACCGGGTGGGATGTTAAAGTGGCAGGTCACTAGAGCTCAGGATTTTTTGTTTCCATTCAGAATATAGATCATCAGCCGTCATTTCTGCCAACTCCGAGATGCCACCATCAGACATATTCCCCTCCCGTCCCTTGTCCACCTTCTGCAGAGACTGTTTCTTCTTGGACACCCTGATGCACTCCTCCTTCACTCCCAACATTCCCCATTCCCTCCAGCACGTTTCCCCTTTAACCGCCGAAGGTGTAACACTTGCCCATTCACCTTCACTTCTTCAGTATCCAAGGGCCACAATACACCTTACAGGTGAAACTCTCGTCTACTACATTTGCTGCTTACTATGTGGTCTCCGTCTCACAGAACAAAAAAGATACAGAGCTTCCAGTTGTCTGCCTCTTTCCCACCCCATCCTGTTCCTGGGCCAACCTCTCTGTCTCAGGTTTGCTGCAGGGTTCCAGTGAAGCTCAGCACAACCTGGAAACATAGCACGTAATTTTCTGCTTGGGAACCCTGCAGCCTTCTGGACTCGATATCAAGTTGAATATATTTAGGCCCATGTCCTAGCCCCTTACCCCACGCACCAGACTTTATCATGATCTATTGTTAGCTACTTCGCCCACCTACATCACTTTTGCCCACCTACATCACACCACGATTGGAGCTGCTGAAGACACAAACCTCTGGAATACCCTCCCTAACGCTCTATTCCCTCCTTTAAGATGTATCTTAAAATAATTCGCTTTAATCAATGTTTCCATCATTCGTGAAGCACTTCAGTCAATGTGAAAGGCACCATACAATACAAGTAGCTGTTGTTACTGCTGGACATTAGGAGAAACAGGAATGAATCATCACTCTTGGAACTGATGAACATCAGCAAAAGTATGAAGCAAAGAGCATACTTCAGGCCACAATGGCCCCCGTGTGATTGATGTCAGTGCGGACCAATGAATGTTTCAGGTAAGACCCCTTCATCAGGAAGGAGGCTTGTGAGCCAAGCGGGTCTGAGAGATAAATGGAGGGGGGGTTGTTTGGCTGTGTGGAAGGTAGCTGGGAATGTGATAGGTAGATGGAGGGTGGGGTTGGGGTTGATGGGAATAGGTCGGAGAGGAGAGTGGAGCGGATAGGGGGTTTGGAAGATGGGCAGGTAAGACAGGTTACGAGGGCGGTGCCGAGTTAGAAGTTTGGATGTGGGATAAGGTGGGAAAAGGCAAAATAGGGGAACTGGTGAAATCTACATTGATCCCGTGTGGTAGGAGGGTACAAAGGCAGAAGATGAGGCGTTCGTCCTCCAGTTGTCAGATGGCTTGGATTTGGTGGTGGAGGCGGCCCAGGATCCGCTTGTCCTTGGTGAAATGGGAGCGGGGGTTGAAGTCTTCGGACACAGTGTGTTGGAGTTGTTCACTGTTGTACTATTCCTTTCACAAACCTTTTGTAAATTAATTTTCCACTGCTGCCCAGTCTCTGACCACGTGCTGCTCTCTTACTGGATTAATGTTTCCACAATATCTTTGACAGTCAATAATTCGTTTTTACAACAAATAATGCATTTTCTTTACATTTCTGACTGTCGAATCCCGCATCAATTTTATTCGCCATAATTCATTTCGCACTACCATAAATATTAACTGCTTCTCCCTCCACGGACACCAATGATCAATTCGAAAGCCCTGTTGCCTGTGGTGAAGGTGATTATTGATTTCCTTGTACTGCTGCAGTTCGTGTGGGGAAGGTGCTCCTACAATGTGTTGGGTACATAGTTACACATCAAATCGAGCTGAAAATGTGTTGCTGGAAAAGCACAGCAGGTCAGGCAGCATCCAAGGAACAGGAGAATCGACGTTTCGAGCATAAGCCCTTCTTCTTCAGGGCTTATGCCCGAAACGTCGATTCGCCTTACTATCAATCGCCCAGCGACAGTGAAGATTTGAAGATATATGTGCAAATCAACAACAGTTCGTCTTTATTCATGTTTGTAATTTCCATAAAAGTATGATTGACAACTTCTGACATAAGGCCACAGATGGAGATATTAGGTGAGGTGATCAAAAGCATTGACAAATAAGCTGGTTTTCAGGAATGCCTTAAAGGAGGAAAACAGATCTGAGAGGGTTAGGGTGGGAAGTTCAAACCTTGGAAACTATAGAAGCAGCCAGACGGGTGAAGAAACGAACAAACTCATTGTGGGGAGTCTGAAAGAAAATGATTTTTCGAAGTCTCAAAGGGTGTGTGATGCAGGGAGATAGGATGGTCACAGCCAATAATTAAATCCAGAGTGAGAATTGTAAATTGTTGCTCATGAATAGGAGCCTTTTGATGAATGAACATGATTTGTTGCAAGTGAGCTCTTGGGCAGCAGAGTCTAAGATGTCCTTGAGATTACAGAGAGATTGAATGTGGGAGGCTGGCCAGGAGTGTGTTGGATAATTAAGTTTAGAGATAACACAAGGATGGATGGAAGATTAAGGAAGTGAGTTCTGACTAGGGAGGGATCGGGTGATGTCACTGAAGGCGAAATAGTGGTCTTGGAGTGGGACTGGGCAGTCACCCTCATCTCACCTCTGGAATTCAGGTGTTTGTCAGCTTGTGAATCAAGGCTGTAACAAGGTCAGAAGCTGAATGGCCCTGGTGGAACCCAAACTTGGTGGCACTGAGCAGGTTATTGCTGAGCAGCTGCTGCTTGAGAGCACTATTGAAGACACGTTCCATCACTTTACTGCTGATCGAGTGTGGACTGATTGAGGGGAATTGTCTGGGTTGGATGTGCCCTGTGTTTTGTGTTGAATATCCCTGGGCAATGTTCCACATTGTCAGTAGATGCCAGTGCTGGAGAGGTACTTGTCTTGGTGGCCAGCAAGTTCTGCAGCAAAGCCATTATTACTGTTGTCGCAATGTTGCAGGGCCCATAGCCTTAACATTATTGTCCATTTCTTGATGTTATTCGAACTGAATCGAATTAGTTGAAAACTTGCATCTGTATCATCAGGGACCACTGGAAAAGGGTGACATGGATCATCCACTTGGCACTTCTGGCTGAAGATTGCTGCAAATGCTGTCGTCTTATCTTTTGCATGGATGTGTGAGGCCCGGCCATCAGTAAGGGTCGGGATATCTGTGATGTTTCCTCCTGTGAGTTGTTCAATTGTCGCCCACCATTTACGATTGTGCTTGGCAGAACTGTAGAGCTCCGATCTGTTCCATTGTTTGTGGGATCACTTAGTTATATTTCTTGTTGCTTGTGCTGTTTTATATGCAGATTTGGTAGGAGCACCAGGTTGGTAACTCATTTTTAGGTATGCCTGGTACTGCTCCTGGCGTGCCCTCCTGCACTCTCCATTGAACTAGGATTGATCCTCTGCCTTAATGTTAATGGTTGAATGGGGGATATGCCAGGCCATGAGATTTCAGATTGTGCTGGAGTACAACTCTGTTGCTGTTGTTGGCCCACAGTGCCTCATGGATGCTCAGTTTGAATTTCCTGCATCTGCTCAATGTCTGTCCCATTTAGCTCAGTGGTAGTATCACACAACACAACGGAGGGTGCTGTCAACTTTAAGGCAATGCATTGTCTCCAAAAGGACTGTATGATGTTCGCTCTTACCGATACTGTCATGGACAGATGTACCTGCAACTGGTCAATACATAACAATGAGATCGAGTCAGTAATTCTGATGCTGAGCTACTCTTGATAGTGTACATTGAAATCTTGTACCCAGAGTACATTTGGCACCTTTACATCCTCAGTGCTTCCTCCAAGTGTTTCTTAACATGGAAGAGAACATATTCATCCACCGAGGGAGGACGGTACGTGGTAATCAGCAGGATCCATGAGACTTCCTGCCGTCCACAGTCAATGCGGAGTACTCCCAGGGCAAATCCTTCCTGTCTGTACACCATTGTGACCCCACCACTGCCTGGTCTGTCGTGCTGGTGGGGCAGGACATATCAAGAGATGGTGATTTGGGGGTCCAGTCAGAGTCAGTAATGTATGATTCCATGAGTATGACTGTCAGACTGTTCCTTGACTAGTCCGTGAGACAGTTCTCAACATTAGCTCCAAGATGTTACTGAGAAGGAACTTGCAGGGTCGAGAGGATGAAAATGTGTTGTATTTTCTGATGCCTTGGTAGATATCATGTGGTCTATCTAGTTTCATTTCTTTTGAGACTTTGCAGGGATGAATACAATGAGTGACTTGCTGGGCCACAGTCAGGTTGGCAGGTTTCTTTCCCTGAAAGACATTCGGGATTTTTTTGTGCCATTGACAATAGTTCCGTGGAAACCAGTAGATACTTAATGCCATTTTTTTATTATTATTGAAATTAAATTCCACCATCAGCCGAGGTGGGATTAGAACCCGGACTTGGTTGTACATTTTAATATTTGGATAAAAGTTAAAGACAGCAGGTTTGTTCACTCATTTTTAATATCACTAATCCATGTTTTGTTTATTTATAAAACACTGTCCATCATCCTGTCTCCTTCATTCTCCCTTCCAACAAGAGTAAGGAGCACATGGAATTTCTCTGTAACTAAGATCGAGACAATCCGATCAGCTGCCCCTGCTGCTTCCCTCCCTCACACTAGTCCACCGAGCCAAACTGCCTCTCAAGGTGCTCCTTTTTTTAGTCCTAAACTTACATCTTTCTCCAATCTCTGTCAAGCCGTATCAGAGCTCATCTTGACCATTTACCTAGTGTCGCTAAACTACAGATATTCCAACCCTGTCTGCTCCTTTTCCTTATCACATGCCCCCCCCCCCCCCGCCATACACACACACACCAACTTACAGATATTGTTCCTTGTTCTGTCTGTCTGTCTTTTCTGATTATGTCCTTCTCACCCATTCTGCAAAAACTAATATTTGACCTCATCGTTGTTGAAAAGTCCTGTTCCACCTCCACTCTCCCTTTCCTTCCTGAATTCCTTGTATTTGGTACCCCTTCAGTAACTATCCTTGGTCCCTCCTGTTTCTCACCTACATACTGCCAGGAGGTGACATCGCCCAAAAGCCACCGTATTGGGTTTCACATGTACACTGACAATGTCCAGCTCGACCTCACCATCATCCCGCTCTATTGCTCCACTGTTACTCAGTTATCAAACTGCTTATCACGCTTCCTCTATTCGATTAGCTGCAATTTCCTCTAATGAAACATTAAAATGGTTAAACCCATTGCCTTCAGTTGTTGAACACCTCCCTCTCACTGGGAACTGCCTGAGGCAGAAATGCACTCTTCACAATATTGCTGTTATATCTGACCCCGAGGTAACCTTCTGATCAGACATCTACACAATCACAAACACCAGGAATTCCAATCTCTAAAATGTTGCTTGTCTCCACCTCACCCCAGCTCCATTGCTACTGAAACCCTTTCCCTTGCCTGTGTTGCCTTAAACTTGATGAATCCGAGACACAACCCTTGATTTCGCGACTGATCCAGAACGTGGTTCCAGACTCCCTCATTCTTCCAAAATCCAGTGAGTAGATACCCAACTTGTTCAGCCTTTGGTTAAAAGATAATCCGTCCAAACCAGGGATCATCTCAGTGAATTTTCTCTGAACTGCCTCCAATGAAGTAATATATTTCCTCAAATAAAGGGACCAAAACATTACTCCAGATGTGGTCTCACTCACACTTTCAACAGTTGCCCTATGATATATACTCCAATCTCTTATACTGAAAATCACTTGAAATAAGGAACAACATTCCATTCCCCTTCCCAATTCCCTGTTGTAACTATGTACTAGCTTTCTGTGCTTTCTGCACATTTACCCCTGGTCCCTTTGTGGTGCAGCTTTCTACAGTGTCCACCATTTGTCCACTGTTCTTTTATAATCTCCTCCAAAATGAACAACTTCACAACTTCCCAAGCTGTACTCCATCTGGCAACTTATTGCCCACTTCTCCTGTGAATATTTCTCTGTAAACTGTTCATTATCCTCTTGGAAATTTACAGGTATACCTCTTTGACGAAATTTCCCTCTCATTCTTCTAAACATTTACTGGGAGCACTGGCCAGGGAAGCATGGCCAGCTGCTATCTTTATAGGGACATTCTATGGAATGACTGGGAGGAGTTTGCTGCCCATTGGTCAGAATGGAGACAACTTGCCCATCAAGCTGCGTTAGCCTTTCACACGCCATGTCTTACAGAACAGAATTAAAGAAAAGGAGGTAAATCCTGCTTACACATCTCACTAACTCTTGTCCCATGTGTCAGAGATCTGCTCTCTTCAGTCACATGATGTCCCAAGGTGGAAACTCATAGAAACCCACATAGATTTGGCCCTGAAGTAACTGCTGATGTCCACAAGGGGTAATGTGTCCAGTCATCCTGGGCCAGGAGGAGGGGATTGTGTGAGTTTCTGACCTGAACTGACAGTGATGGATTTTATAAACGTGTGTTACAGGATATTACAGATCGACATTCAGATGGCAATCTCAGTAACTGGAACGCCAAACTCTGAAAGAATTACACAATTCATCAGGACCTGGATAATTGCATTGTGTGTGAGTATTGTGTTCCAGCTCATTCCCATTTGCTGCATAATAGTTCTCCTTTGAATCACCCCATTCTCTTCATACATCTCCCCGAATCTTCAATATAAGTCCTGCAATCCTGTTACGATGATTTGATGAATATAAGGTTTATTATTCTACTGCATATCTTTTGTAATCCCCCTCTCTTTGCTCCCCTTAATTTTCATTGTTACAAGGAGAATGATCGCAGTTTCGCCAAACCTCTGGTTCCCAAATGTTTGTTTTCTCTCTTTAAGGTACACATCTCCACTTGCCTGCATCAGTGCAGCCCCAACAATATTAATGAAAGTGAAAATCGTTCAGGAAAAAGCACTGTGCCTGAGTGGTGTCCCATCGACCACCTTCAACATTCCCTTTCTCCACCCCCAAGGCACAGTGGTATCACTGTGAAAAAGGTAATGTCAGCATTGTCCTACCAGACCATAGGACTGCTCTCTCATTCGGGCAGGATGACTGATGGTGGTTTAACCTGAAGGTTACCACAGCCTAGGCATGGGGAGAGGTTCAGAAGGAGTTTCTATTGACTGCAGATGGCTATTCTAGATGTGTAATAGCAACACCCATGTCATATGAATAATTTCTTTTAAAGAAAAACAAATTCTGCAATTAAAATCCTCAATTCCTTGAACCATCCTGGTAAATCTCCTGTGCCCCCTCTCAGGGACGCTGCCATCCTTCCCAATGTATGTGGGATCTCTGGTTTGCACAGATCCAGCTGCTCTGTGTTCTTGTGGGTGATGTCATCATAAGGCAACAGTTGCACTAAACATCATTGTCTGTAAAGGTTGGAGATACAGAAATCCCGAAAACATTTAAGATGTATTTAGGGACATACTTGGAATGCCAAGGCTGACAGGTCTATGGGATAAGTGCTGGAAAATGGGTTTAAAATAGTAGAAAATTAAAACGTAGAAAAACTGCTGATACAGTCAGGCAAATGGGTGACCTCCAGGAAAGGCAGGAGAGGGAGGGAGATAGTGCATGAGTCTCCTGTGGTTATCCCCATCTCAAACGAGTTTGCTGTTTTGGAAAATGTAAGTGGTCATAGACACTCAGGCAGTATAGCACTGACAGCCAAGTTACTGGCACTGAGACTGGCGCTAATGTAATGAGAGGTATATAAGGTTTCAAGCAATCAATGGTGATAAGGGACTCTCTAGTCGGGCACAGACTGCCGTTTCTGTAGCTGACAGTGAGACATCAGAATGGGGTGGTGTCTCCCTGGTGCCAGAGTCAAGGATGTCTCAGAGAGGAAGCAGAATATTCTCAAAGGGGAGAAAGATCAGTGGGAGGTCGTTGTCCATTGGCACTAATGACTTTGGAAGAGAAAAGGATGAGGTCCTGAAGAGAGAATATTGCAAATTAGCCTGGAGGTATAAAAAATAGTTCCTCAAGGATAGTAATATCTGGATTACTCCCAGTGCTAGTGACAGTAGGAATAGCAGGATAGAACAGATGAATGAGTGGCTGCGGACTGGTATTGGGGAGAAGAATCCATATTTTTGGCTCATTGGAATCGCTTGTGGGGTAGAATTGATCTGCATAAGAAGGATGGATTGTACCTGCAATGGAGGGGAAATTTGCTAGTGCTACTTGGGAGGAATTAAATCAGTGAGGGAATGGGGGTAATCCCAAAGCGATAATGAGAAAAGACGTAAGTCTGCGGCTGGTAGAGTTCAGAAGTCAAACAGTCATGGAAGGCAAGGGCAAGGCACGGAATGAGTTGGGACTGAGCAGCTATAATGCATTTATTTCAATGCAAGAGGCTTGACAGGGAAGTCAGATGACTTCAGGTTATGGTTTTGAATTTGGGACTAAAATGTTATAGCAATTACAGAGGCATCACTTAGAGATGGATAGGATTAGCAGCTTAATGTTCCAGTGTATAGATGCTATAGCAAAGATAGAAAGGGGGCAACAGAGCAGGGGGAGTGGCGTTATTGATTACGGATATCATTATCGCTGAACTTAGGGAGCATTTTCCTGGAAGTACGTTCTTGAAAGCTATTTGGGTGGTCCTGAGAAATAAGAATGGGAAGATCACCTTATTGGGAATGTGCTATAGACCCTCCCCCAATAGTCAGCAGTGAATTGAGATGCAAGTTTCTCAAGAGATCTCAATTATCTGTATGAATAATATGGTTGCAGCGATAAGGGGTATTAACTTTCCAAAGAGAGACTGGAGTGCTGTAGTGTTCCGGGCTTGGATGGAAAGGTACTTGTTCAGTGTGTAAGAGAAACGTTTCTGATTCAGTTTCTAGGATGTACCTACTCGAAAACGAACAAAACTTGACATTTTTTTCTTTATTCATTCACAGAATGAATGTCAATGGCTGGGCCCAGAGGGTAGTTAAATATTAACCACTTTGCGATGGGTCTGGAGTCACATGTAGGCCCAGACCAGGTAAGGATGGCAGATTCCTTTCCTGTAGTACAAAAGTGAACCAGGTGGTTTTCTTTCCAACAATCAACAATGGATTCATTGTCATCATTAGATTATTAATTCCAGATTTTTATTGAATTCAAATTCCCCCATTTGCCATGATGGGATTCAAACCCAGATCCTTAGATTGTTTTCTGGGTCTCTGGATTATCCATCAAGCATTAATATCACTAGGCCATTACTGTCTCTTGGGAAATGAGGCAGAGTGACTGACTGAAGTATCAGTGGGGCAGCACATCAGCATCAAAGATCCCACAGTATTGTAGCTCAGTGGTTACCACTGCTGAATCAACAAAAGGGACCTGGGTTTGATTCCAGTCTCGAGCGACTGTGTGGAATTTGCACATTCTCCCCATGTCTGCGAGGATTATGCTTTGGGCGCTGAAGTTTGCTCCCATAGTCGAAAGTTGAGTAGGTTAGTTGGATTAACCATGTTAAATTTCCCATGGAGTCCAGATGCAGTAGATGAGGTGTTGGGATGTGCTGGAAAATCTCTGTCTGATGTGGAAAGATCCTTTGGGGTGTTGGACAGAGATGCGGGGAGGTGGCGGTGTAGGTGGGGTGGAGTGGTGTGTGGTGTGGCACTGTTTTTTCAGCAGCTAGCACTGCAGCCTCAGCGCTAGGGACTTGGGTTTGATTCCAGCTTCAGGCAACTGTCTGTGTGGAGTATGCGCATTCTCCATGTGTATGCATGGCTTTCCTCCCACCGTGCAAATATGTGTAGGTTTGTTGCATTAGCCATGGCACATCCAAACACCTCATCTTACCCAGACTCAGCAGATGAGATGTTTGGATGTGCATGAAAATCTCTGCCTGTTTGAAAAGATCCTTTGGGGCCTTGGATCGAGCTGATGGGAGAGATATGAGTACAAATTTTAAATCTCCTGCGGCGGCAAGGGAGTGACCCAGCTGTGGAGGGTAGGTTGTTGGGACCGTGTGAACCTAACATGAGAGTCGCAGAGGGAATGGTCTCTGCAGAATGCAGATGGGGTGGGGAAGGAATTATGTCTCTGATGGCAGGGTCTGACTGCAAGTAGAGTACATGGCTGAGCTTATCTGGAGAGTAGCGGAGTGTGTCTGGAGATTAGTGGTGTGGAAAGTGAAGCCTGCTCAGTTATATTCTTCTTGTGGTTGAGGGGTGGTGTAAAGGCAGAAGTGCAGGAAGTGAAGGCTATGCGGTGGATGGCATTGCTGATCACATGGGAGGGGAATTGCAGTCCTTGAAATAGGAAAGCATTCTTTGATGTTGTGGAGTAGAATTGCTCGTCCTGGGAGCAGATATGGCATAGGGGGAGGAATTGGGAGGACAGGATGACGTTTTTACAGGAATATACTCGAGGGAAATCAGGAGAGCAAAAAGGGACATGAAATAGCTTTAGGAAACAGTTTAAGGATAATCTAAAAAGATTATGCCAATGCATCAAGGACAAAAGAATAACCAGGCAGTGGTCAACAAGACCATCTATGGAAACACAAGCGGTGGGAGAGATAATATGTGAGTATTTTACATCATATCTTTAATGGAGAATGATATGTTAATTAGAGAGTTTGGAGAAGTAAAATGTGATTACTTGACAAGTGTTCAAATTCCAGAGGAGGTGGTACTGGATACCTTAAATCGCAACCAGATGCATAAAACCCTGGGACCTGATCAGGTGTATCTCAGATGATCGTGGAAAGCTAGGGAAGCGATTGTTGGGTTGATCCCTGAGATATTTGTTTCATTGATATCGACAGGTGAAGTACAGGAAGACGGGTGCCATTATTTTAAAACAGGTGGTAAGGAAAAGCTGGGGAAAAAGAGAACAGTCAACCTGAAGCCAGTGGCAGGCAAGTGGTTGGAAGGGAATCTGAGGAATAGGATTTACATGTGTTTGGAAAGGCATGAAATGATGAGGGAGATTCAGCATGGCTTTGTGTGTGGGAAATTGTCTCACTAACTTGATTGAGTCTTTTGAAACAGTGAAGAAAAAGATTGATGAAGGCAGACTGTGACGTTGTCAATATGGACTTCAAAAAAAACATTCAACGAGGTCCCACAACGCAGACTGGTTAGAAGGGTGAGACAACATGGAATGCAGGGAGAACTCTCCATTTGGATTCAAAATTGGCTTGAAGGATAGGAGACAGAGAGGATGGTGATGGAAAATTGCTTTGTGGACTGGAGGCCTGTGAGAAGCAAGGACCGATGGTGGGTTCTCGTATAAATGACTTGTATGTGAATATATGAGGTATGTTTAGTAGGTTTACAGAAGACACTAAAATTGGAGGTGTGAATAATGAAGATAGTTACTTCAGAGTAAAACGGGATCTTGATCCGTTGGGCCAATAGTCTGAGGAATGGTAGACCGAGTTTAACTTAGATGAAAATCAGGTGCTGCATTTTGGAAAGGTAAATCAAGGCAGGACTTGTGCACCTAATGGTAAGGTCCTGGGGAGCGTTGCTGAACGAAGAAACTTTGGAGTGCAGGTTCATATTTCCTGGCAAGTCGAGTCACAGGTCGGCAGGGTAATGAATGCAGCGTTAGGTACTCTCTCCGTTATTGGTCAATGCATTGAATGCTGATTACATCATGTCATATTGTGGCTGCATAGGACATTAATTAAGGCTCTTCTGGAATTCTGTTTTTAGTTCCAATCTCCCTGTTCTAGGAATGATATTGTGAAACTTGAAAGTGTTCAGACAAGGTTTGCAAGGATTTTGCCAGGGTTGGACGGTTTGAGTGATTGCGAAAGGCTGAATAGGCTGGGATTATTTTCCCTGTTGAGTTAAAGACAGATGACCTTATAAAGATTTGTAAAATTATGAAGGGCATTGATAAGTTGAACAGTCAGGAACTTTTTCCCATGTTCGATGGGTCCAGAACTAAAAGGCACAGGCTTAAGGTGAGAGGCAAAATATTTAAAATGGATCTAAGGGGCAACTTTTTCATGTTGAGGGCAATGCGTGTACGGAATGAGCTGCCAGAGGAAGGGGTGGAGGCTAATACAATTACAACACTTAAAAGGCATCAGATTGGGTACATGAAGAGGAAGGATTTAGAGGGGAAAGGGTGAACCATTGACAAATGGGACTCCATTAATTTAGGATTCCTAGTTGGCATGCACGAGTTGGACTGAAGGGTCTGTTTCTGTGTTGAACATCTGTATGACACTGACAAATTAAAATTAAGATAGGTTTCTCTTCTTTGGAGCGGTAATACAATGTCAGATAGTTCTCTTTTGGAGCTGAGAATGTTTCGAACAGGACCAGATATTTTTCCAGGATTTTAATTTACTGAGAGACAGAGAGAAATTATTAACTTCGTGGCAAATTTTAGGAAGTGCTTTCAGATAATTGGCAAATAAAGCAGGGTGAAAATGTGATAAGTATTTTGCTCAGTAAAGTCTGAGCATCTGGAACAGTCTGAACGGCAGCTGGATGCTAATTAAGCAGGCATTCTCAAACAGATTTGGAATTTAACTTTTTTGAGAAAAAGATTTGGAGCGCTATGGATAAATGGGAGGGGAGTTGGGACAGATTTACAGCATCCACAGAGGGAGAGTGTACAGCCCCAATTGGCTGAATAGCCCCCATCCCCTGTGTTCTGTGATACTGCCCCATTCACTGTGAATGATGAAGCTCATCCCAAGGCAGAGAGATGGAGGATCCCACCACTCACCTCACAATGGGGCCCGGCAGATTAACTGCAGCTCACCAACCAATGGGAGGAGAGGCGGTGTGTCCTCCAGCCAATGACAGCGAGTGTGAGGCGTGGCCAGCAAGACGACACATGACCATGAGCTGTGCAGGCGCAGTGTCACTGTGAGGGGGGACTCAGTGAGGGTGAAGGTCTTGGGAGGAACAGCAGAGACTGGGATAGCAGCTGCTACAACTGAATTACAACCCTCCAGCAAATTAAAGTCAAAAGAACTGCAGATGCTGTAAATCAGAAACAATGACCAGGAGGTTCTGGAAAAGGTCAATGAGTTGAGCAGCATCTGTGAAGAGAAATCAGAGTTAAGGTTTCAGATCCGGTATCCCTTCCTCAGAACAGATGTGACGAGATAAAAAATGTTGGTTTATATGCAGATGATGGCGTTTGGGGTGGGGACGGGGGAGGATGTAACGAATATATGGTAGGCGTGGATAGAGTGAGAGGAACTGTTGGATAAAGGAGTGGATAACAATTTATCTGAGTGATGAATAACTGTTTATGGAGACAGTTAGTTGCTAACCATAGCTAGTGTATGATGGCAGGCTGTGTGATAACAAGGCCTGGTGTGTGGGGTAGGGGGCTAGGACATAGGGGAACTCAGGTTCTAAATTTATTGAACTCGGTGTTGAGTCCGGTGGGCTGCACGGTTCGCAAGTAGAAAAAGAGGTGTTGTTCTTCGAGCTGATGCTGATTTTCGCTGGAACACTATACTAGCTGGAGTCAGATGTTGTGCAAAGAACAGGTAGTGTATTAAAGTGGTAGGTAACTGGATGCTCAGGGATTTTATTTGCAAGCAAAACATAGATCAGCTGTCACTTCCGCCAACTCCGAGATGCTACCATCAGACATTCCTCTCCCCTCCCTTGTCCAACTTCTGCAGATACCGTTCCCTCTCTGGCACTCTGTTATACTCCTGCTTCACTCCCAACATTCCCCCAACTCCTCCAGCACATTCCCCTCCAACTGACAAACGTGTAACACTTGCCCATTGACCTTCTCCTTCCTCAGTATCCAAAGCCCAAAACACACCTTCCCGGTGAAGCTGTACTTTACCTACAGTTTTCACTCTGGTCGACTGCATTTGCTGCTGACAATTTGGTCCCCGTCTCACGGAACAAAAAAGATCCTGATCTTCTAGTTGACAGCCACTTTAACACCCCACCCAAGGGACTCCGAGGGATAAATGGGAGGGGGTTTGGGCTTGGATGAAGGTAGCTGGTTATATGTTCGATGGATGTCATGTAGGGCTGATGGTGATAGATCGGAGAAGAGGGCGGACCGGATAGGTGGGAAGGAAGATGGACAGGTCAAGAGAACGGTGCTAAGATGAAAGTTTGGATGTGGGATATGGTGGGGGGGGGGGGGGGGGGGAAATGGGGAAACTGGTGAAATCTACATTCATCCCGTGTGGTTAGAGGGTCCTAAGGCAGAAGATGATTCGTTCTTCCTCTCGGTGACAGATGGCTTGGATTTGGTGGTGGAGGAGGCCCAGGACCTGCATGTCCTTTGGTGAAATGGGAGGGGGAGTTGAAGTGTTCGGACATAGGGATTGTTTAGTGTTGGACTGCTATTTTCCCAGACCTTTAGAATTGCATTGCTGCCAATCCACTGGCCATATCCTGCTCTCTCAACGAATAAATTTTTCCACGAAATCTTTGACAGTCAATAATTCTTTTTTCCAACAAAACTGTGCATTTTCCTTCCCCTTCTGACTGTCAAATTCTGCACCATTTTCATTCCTGTAATGCATTTTACCCTCCCTGAAATAGCAACTGTGTGTTTCTCCCTCCATACATACCAGTGATCACTGCCGAAGTTGCCTGTGGAGAAGGTGATGTTCGTGTGGTGAAGGTGCTCCCACAATGTGACTGGGTAAGAGACAATACAGGTTATTCATTCAGTGATAGTGAAGAGTTGACAATACATGTGCAAATCTGCAACAGTTTGTATTTTTATCATTTTTTATAACTTCACAAATATTATTGAGAACATTTGACATCAGGCAACACATGGACCAATTAGGTCAGGTGACCAAAACCATTCCCGAATAAGCATGTTATCAGGAATATCTTAAAGTAGGAAAACAGATCTGAGAGTGTTAGGGTGGGAATTCCAGCTTGCGTTTTGCTTGACAACTGTAGAAACAGCCATACAGGTGAAGCAATGACTAAATGCATCGTTGAGAGTCTGAAAGAAAATGAGTAGTCGAAGTCTCAAAGGTTGTGTGGTGCAGGGAGAAAGGGATATTCACAGCCAGCAATTAAATCAAGGGTGAGCATTTTAAATTGTTGCTTATAAATAGGAACCTTTTGATGGATCAACATGTTTTGGTACAAGTGAGCACTTGGGCAGCAGAGTTTTAAATATTATTGAGATTGCATGTAAGTTGAATATGGGAGGCTGGCTAGAAGTCAACAGTTCTCCTTCAACTCCACGCTTGCAGCCATGCGCCGGCACCTAACCTCTCTAGAGTCAGCCCTGCTATAGCTGAGGACCACACTCCCTCAGAATTGGAAAGGACCCCTCCTTTACTATATTCTCAGGAGAATTTATACTCTCAACAAACAGTATTTCAAACATCAGAAGCTGTAAGTACAACAAACGTTTATTTACCCACCTCCAAAACCAGCACTCTTCCAACATGCCAGTAGATTCCCCTGGCCTCTGGGACAGCTCGGACGCCATTAGCCATGCGGCTGGTGCAGCTACCACCCCCACCGTGATCGATGACGTCACTTCCGCCTCCATCATGGCTGCTTCCACGGCCACATCCGCCCCTCACAATTCCTCATGTTCCACAAGTGACATCACTTCCACCCCTCACATCATCGCTGATGTCACATGCATGTGTAAACTCCGCCCCTCTGCCGTGTTTGCAACCAATCCCCACCCACCAACGCCAGTCACCTTCATTCTGCTGACATGCCCCCTGCAGAACCCACTGTCACCAACCCCGCCCCCAGAACCCTGAGGGCAACACCATCCCCGCTCATGACTCCACACCCATTCCCCCACCACCACACCAACTCCAGTTACAGGCTTTACCCCCACTCCCAGCTCCACATCCACACCGGATCCCATCTCCCAGCCCTGCCGAGTTTTCACTATCCATCCAGACCTCCCTTTCACTGAGGACGAACGATCAGTCCTCAGCAAAGGGCTTACCCTCATCCCCGTCCACCCATGCATCAATGAATTTAATAAACCCCGTGACGTCAAACACTTCCTCCGCCGCCTCCGTCTCCGAGCCTAGTTTTTCCATCAAGACTCCTGCCCAGCGTCCGAGAACCCCTTCGCCTGCCTCCAATACACTCCACAACCTGGATGCCTCGCGCTGGCCTATTACCCGTCCTTGATCTCTTCATTTCCAACTGCTGCCGGGACATTAACCACCTCAACCTGTCTATCCCCTCCCCCACTCCAACCTCTCACCCTCACAACGCGCAGCCCTCCACTCCCTCTGCTCCAATCCCAGCCACACCATCAAACCAGCGGATAAAGAGGGTGCAATGGCCGTCTGGCGCACTGACCTCTACACCGCTGAAGTCAGACACCAACTCGAAGACACCTTTTCCTATTGCTGCCTCGACTATGACGCCACCCCTATCACCAAATCATCATCTCCCAGACCATACAGAACCTCATCATCTCAGGAGATCTCCCACCCACAGCTTCCAGCCTCATAGTCCGGGAACCGCACACTGCCAAGTTCTACCTCCATCCCAAGATCCACAACCCTGACCATTGTCTCAGCATGCTCCTGCCCCACTGAACTCATCTCTACCTACCTCGACACTGTCCTTATCCCCTCGAATCCAGGAACCCCTCACATACATTCGACATGCTCTCCCCCTCCTCTAAGACTTCTGTTTCCCCAGCCCCAATGCCTCATCGTCAACATGGATATCAAATCCTTCTATACCTCGATCCGCCATGACCAGGCACTCCAAATCCTCCGTTTCTTCCTCTCCCGACGTCCCCAACAGTACCCTTCCACCGACATTCTTATTCGTTTCACTGAATTGGTACTCGCCCTCAAAGATTATTCTTGCGAATGCTCCCACTTCCTCCAGACCAAAAGGTTAGCCATGGGCACCCGTATGGGCCCCAGCTAAGCCTGTCTCTTTGGTGGCTACGTAGAACAGTCCATCTTCCATAGTTACACCAGCACCACTCCCACCTCTTCCTCTTCCTACCCCTGTGGTGCTCACCTTCCATCCTACCAACGTTCGCATAGACCAAATCATCCGAAGACATTTCTGCCACCTCCAAACGGACCCCACCACCATGGATATATTTCCCTCCCTACCACTTGCCGCTTTCCGCAAAGACCATTCCCTCCCTGACTACCTGGTCAGGACCACGCTGCCAAACAAATCACCCTCCCGTCCTGGCACCTTCCCCTGCCACCGAAGGAATAGCAAAACCTGCGCCCACACCTCCTCCCTCACCTCCATCCAAGGCCGCAAAGGAGCCTTCCACATCCATCAAGGGTTTACCTGCAAATCCACCAATGTCATTTATTGTATCCGTTTCTCCCGATGCGGTCTCCTCTGCACTGAGGAGACTGGACGCCTCCTATCGAGCGCTTTAGGGAACATCTCTGGGACATCTGCACCAATCAGCCTCACCGCCCTCTGGCCCAACATTTCAATTCCCCCTCCCCTCAGCTGAGGACATGGAGGTCCTGGGCCTCCTTCACCGCTGCTCCCTCACCACCCGATTCCTGGAGGAAGAAAGCCTCATCTTCCGCTTCAGAACACTTCAACCCAAGGGAAGCAATGTGGACTTCACCAGTTTCCTCATTTCCCCTTCCCCCACCTCACCCCAGTTCCAAACTTCCAGCTCAGCACTGTCCCCATAACTTGTCCTACCTGCCTATCTTCCTTTCCACCTATCCTCTTCACCCTCCTCTCTGACGTATCACCTCCATCCCCACCCCATTCACCTATTGTACTCTATGCTACTTTCTCCCCACACCCACCCTCCACTAATTTATCTTTCCACCCTGCAGGCACTCTGTCTCTATTCCTGATTAAGAGCTTTTGCTCAAAACGTCGACTTTCCTGCTCCCCGGATGCTGCCTGAACTACTGTGATTTTCCAGCACCACTCTAATCTAGAATCTTTTACCTGTTTGGATAATTAAGTCTAGAGATAACACAAGGATGGATGAGAGCCTCAGCAAATGAACTGAGACTAGTGTGGAGTTGAATGATGTCAATGATGTCAAAATAGTGGTTTTGGAGTGGGGCTGGGCTGTCACCCCAACCTCTGGGATTCAGCTGTTTGTCGGTTTGTGACTCAAGTCTGTAATAAGCTCAGGAACTTAGTGGACTCACTGAACTCAAATTGAGCTCATTGAGCAGGTTATTGCTGAGGCGCTGCTGCTTGAGAGCACTGTGCGTGACACCTTCCATCACTTTGCTGCTGATTGAGTGTGGACTGATGGAGGGAAATTGGCTTGGTTAGATGTGCCCTGTGCTTTTGTTTTGAACATACCCAGGCAATGTTCTACATTGTAAGTGGATGCCAGTGCTGGATCGGTACTTCCCTTTGTGGGTGGCACGTTCTGGAGCACAAGCCATCAGTACTATAGCCCGAATGTTGGCAGGGGCCATAGTCCTTACACTATTTTTCCATTTCTTGATATTATTTGAACAGAAACGATCCGTTGGAAACTTGCATCTGTGATGTTAGGAACCACTTGAGAACACTGAGATGGACCATCCACTTAGTTTGTCTGGCTGAAGATTGCTGCAAATGCTGTCGTCATATCTTTTGCATGGATGTGCGAGGCTCCTCCACCCGGAAAAGGTGGGAATGTCTGTGATGCTTCCTCCAGTGAGTTGTTTAATTATCCATCACCAATCATGACTGGGTGTGGCAGAACTGCAGAGCTCAAATCTGATTCATTTATTGTGGGATCACATAGTTCTACCTGTTGATGCTTGTGCTGGTTTGCACTCAGGTCGTATTGTTTGGTAGCTTCACCAAGTTGGCACCTTATTTTTAGGCATGCTTGATGCTGCTCCTGGCATACCCTCCTGCACTCTGCTTTGAACCAGGGTTGATCTCCTGGTTTGATGGTAATGATTGAGTGGGGGAATATGCCAGTCTCTGTGATTTCAGATTGAGCTGGAGTACACGTCTGCTGCTGTTGTTGGCCTACAGTGCCTCATAGATTCCCAGATTTGAGTTCCTACATCTGTTCGAAGTCTGTCCTATTTAGCACGGTGATGGTGCCACTCAACACAATGGAGGGTTTTCTCAATGTTAAGGCGAGGCTTTTTCTCCGAAAGGACTGTGTAATGGTCGCTCTTACCGACACCGTCCACAGCTGGTCAACTCGTAACATTGAGATCAAGTATGTTTTTCGCTCTTGTTGGTTCCCTCACCACCCGCTGCAATCACAGTTGAGTAGCTATGTCCTTTAGAACGGGGCCAGCTCAGTCAGTATTCTGACTGCTTGATGGTGGACGTTGAAATCCTGTACCCAGAGTACGTTTGGTGTCATTTACACACTCCGTGCTTCCGCCAAGTCTTGCTCAAAGTGGAGATTAACTGATTCATTAGCTGAAGTTGGACGATAGGTGGTTATAAGCAGGAGCCATGAGACTTCCTGGTATGCTGAGTTCTCCCAGGGCAGAACCTTCCTGTTTGTACACTACTGTGAAGTCACGTCTGCCTGGTCTGTCCTACTGGTGTGACAGGACATATCTAAGGATGGTGATGGTGGGGTCTGTTCATTGTCGGTAAGTTATGATTGCGTGTGTGTGACTATCTCAGGCTGTTCCTTGACTCGTCTGTGAGACAGCTCTCCACACTTTAGCACTAGCCCCCAGATGTTGGTGAGGAGGACGTTGCAGTGTCGAGAAGGCTGATTAGATTACTTACAGTGTGGAAACAGTCCCTTCCACCCAATAAGTCCACACCGACCCGCCGAAGTGCAACCCACCCAGACCCATTCTCCTACCTTTACCCGTTCACCTAACACTACTGGCAATTTAGTGTGGCCAATTCACCTGAGCTGCACACTTTTTAGGATTGTGGGAGGAAACCGGAGCACCCAGAAGAAACCCATGCAGACACGGGGAGAATGTGCAAACTCCACACAGAGAGTCGCCAGACATGAGAATTGAACCTGGGTCTCTTGCGCTGCCACCCGTGCCGCCCAAAATTTCTGTGCTTCTGTGGTTGTATTTTTTTGTGCTTTGGTTGATGGCCCATCCAGTTTCATTCCTTTATTGAGACTTTGCCATGATTAATGCATTAAGTGAGATTAGCCATTTTTTTCTGCCATTGGCAATGGTTTCATGGAGATCAGTAGATTTTTAATTCCATTTTTTTAAAAATTGTATTCAGATTCTACTATCTGCCGAGGTAGGATTCGAACCCGGACTTCAGTTGTACATTTTAATATTATAGATAATAGTTAGCTAAATCAGGTTTGTTCACTCATTTTAAATATCACATAACTTCTGTGAAACACTGTCCATAATCCTGTCTCCTCCATCAGCAACAGTGAGGGGTACATGGAGTTTCTCTGTCACTATGTCTGAGACAATCTGATCAGCTGCCTGCGCTGCTTCCTTCCCTACCACTAGCCCACCGAACCAAACTGCCTCATGTGGTACTTCTGGTTTTAGTCCTAAACGAACAAATTTCTCCAGTCTCTTGTCAAGCCTTATCAGAGTTCATCTTGACCCTTTACCCTAATTTCGCTAAACTACAGACATTCCAAATCTGTCTCCCCCTCATCATCACTCCCCCTCTCCAATCACATATACTGTCTGACTTTTCTGGTTATGTCATTCCCTCTCAATCTGATAAAAAATCTAATATTTGACATCACTGTCGTTGGAGAATCCTGCTCCATCTCCACTCTCCCTTTCCTTTCTGCATTCCTTCAATTTGGTGTCCCTCCAGGATCTATCCTTGGTCCCTCCTATTTCCCAACTACATACTGCCAGGAGTTGACATCTTCCAAAAGCACCGTGTTGGGTCTCACATGTACACTGACAATGTCCAGTTCTCCCACCCATCATCTCTCTCCATTGCTCCACTGTTACTCAGTTATCAAACTGCTTATCATGCTCTCACTACTCGATTAGTTGCAGTTTCCTCCAATGAAACATTGTAATGGTTAAACTTTAGTTTAACCATTAGTTACTATTTAGTTACTAATTTCAAATTATTTTCCTTCAGTGCTGAGTCCCTCCCTCTCACTGGGAACTGTCTGAGGCAGAACTACACTCTTAACTATATTGCTGTTATATCTGGCCCCAAGGAGACATTCTGATCAGACATTTACACAATCACAAACACCAGGAATTCCAATCTCTAAAATGTTGCTTGTCTTCACCTCACCACAGCTCCTTTGCTACACAAACCCCTTACCTGTGTCTGTGTTGCCTTAAACATGACGAATCCGAAACAGAACCCTTGATTCCGCGACTGATCCAGAACCTGGTTCCAGACTCTCCCGTGATTGGAAACATCCTCTCAGTATTTACCCTGTTAAACCGCGACAGAATCCTGTGTGTTACAAAGAGATCACCTCTCATTTTTCAATATCCAGCGAGTTGAGTCCCAAGGTGTCCAGCCTTTGCTTAAAGGATAATCCCTCCAAACCATGGATCCTCCCAGTGAATCTTCTCTGAAATGCCTCCAATAAACTGATACTTTTTTATAGATAAAGCGATCAAATCTGCTCACATTACTCCAGATGTGATCTCTCTCGCACTTTGTACAGTTACCCTAAGGTATATAGACCAAACTCCATGAAATAAGGAACAACATGCCATTCCCCTTCCTGATGACTTTTTGGAACTGTGTGCTAGCTTTCTGTGTTTCCTGCATAATTACCCCACATCCCTTTGTCGTGCAGCTTTCTACAGTTTCCACCATATAAATAGTACTCTGTTCTTTTATTATCTCCTTCAAAATGAACATCCTCCAAATTTTCCCAAGTTATAATCCATCTGGCAACTTGTTGCCCACTTTTCTGATGAACAGTTTATAATCCTCTTGGACCTTTACAGTTATGCCTTTACTAGGAGACATCCCTCATTCTTCTAAATGTTCACTGGGAGCACTGGGCAAGGGGAAGCATGCACAATGATTATCGTTTTTAGGGATACCCTTTCAAATGACTGGGAGGATCTAACTGCTAATTGGTCAGAATGGAGACAACTTGCCCATCAAGCTGCATGAGCCTTTCACACTCCATGTCTTATTGATGAGGCACAGCGGCAGCATGGAAGGAAAGAAAAGGAAGCAAATTCTGCTCTCCATATCTCACCAACTCTTGGAACATTCTGTCCCATGTGTCAAAGATCTGCTCAGTTTAGTCACATGACGTCCCAAGATGGAAACTCATAGAAACACGCATTGATTTCCCCCTGAATTGACTGCTGACCTTCACAAGGGGTAATGTGTACAATCATCCTGGGGGGGGGGGGGGGGTGGGGGGTGGAGGTGTGGTATGAGTTTCTAACGTGAACTGACAGTAACAGATTCTATATACTTGTATTACTGGCTATTACAGGTGGGCATTCAGATGGTAATCTCAGTAATAGTAACGCCAAAGTCTCACGGAATTTTCTAATTCATGAGGACCTGGATATTCGCATTGTGTGAATAATGTTTTCCAGCACATTCCCATTTGCTGCATAAAAGTTCTCCTTTGAATCACCCCATCCTCTCAATACATCTCCCCCAAATCTTCAATATGTATCCTGTTATCCTTTTATGATGAGCTGATGAGTGTTAAATTTATCATCTTGATGTATACGTTTGTAAACACTTCTCTCACAGCTCCCCTCAATTTCCTTTGCTACAAGGAGAACAATCTCAGTTTCTCCAATCTCCTGATTCTCCACTCTGTTTGCTATTTATTAGGTACACAACAGGATTATGTTGAACCATCCTCCACTTGCCTGCATCAATGCAGGCCCCAACAATATTAAATAAAATGACTATCCTCCAGGAAAAAGACCTGTGCCTAAGTGATGACCCATCCACCACCCTCAGCATTCCCTCTCTCCCCCAGGCACAGTGGCATCCCTGTGTAAAAGGTAAAGTCAGCATTGTTCTACCAGACCATAAGGCTGCTCTCTCATTAGGGGAGATGCCACAGCCGAGCCAAGGGGAGAGGTTGAGAAGGAGAGTCCATCTATTGCAGATGGATAATCTTGACGTGTATTAGCAACACCCATGTCACATGAATAACTAATGTAAAAAATACAGAAACCCTGCAAATAAAATCCCCATTTCCTTGAACTATCCAGGTAAATCTCCTGTGCCACCTCTCAGGGACTCTGCCATCCTTCCCAATTTATGGGGGATCTCTGGTTTTCACAGACACAGCTGCTCTGTTGTCCGGAGCACGATGTCATAATAGAGCAACAGGTGCACGAAGCCTCATTGTCTGTAAAGGTAGGAGACACAGACATCTCAATTTCATTTAAGATGCATTTAGATAGACATTGTAATGCCAAGGTTGACAGGTCTATGAGCTAAGTGCTGGAAAGTGGGAGTAGAATAGTTAGCGGGTAGATTTCTTTATAGTACAGACCCGGTGGACCACAGAGCTTTGTTCTGTCTTGTAAACCTCCGAGACACTTCATATCGGAATATGACAAGCCACATTAGAAACGAGGTCAGAGAAGGGGATATTGGAATAGATGATACATGATTGATTAATGTTTTTAGGAGGAAAATAAAACAGTGACATTAAACAGGACATTTTGGAGTTCAGAGTGCAGGAATCTGACATAAACTGGGCTATCTTCAAAGCTGGAATTAGAGAGAGGCACATATCACTGAGATCTGTGAGCTGGACAAGCTTAGATAGTGATGAAACTGGACGAGATTGGAGGATGTTAGAGATTGATATTTTTGTGATACCAGAAATAGCGAGGGTTCTGCTGCAGGAGAGTAATTATAGAGATAAGGAAGAGTTGTGAAGCTGAATGAGGTGACAGCCATAGGGAGAGTTGTGAGGATGGAGGAATTCAGTGATAGCGAGAGTTAGCGTCATAAATTTATACAACATGGAAACGGACCCTATAGTCCAAACATAATTCCAAACTAAACTAATGCGACCTGCCTCCACTTGTATAATTATAACAATTATAATTGCATTTACAGCTACCACTTCCTCTGGAATTTCATTCCATACGTATGAAAATAAAAAATAAAATCCCTAATGTCCTTTTCAAACCTTTCTCATCTCTTCTCAAATTGTATGCACCCGAGTCTTGAATCCCCCTCTCCCCCGCAGCCGTTCACCTTATCGACACTCCTCATGATTTTTTAAACCTCTAATAAGGTCACCCCTCAACCTCCTCAGCTCTAGTGAAAGAAATGTCAGCCTATCCATACTCTCCTGATAACGCAATCCCTCCATTCATGGCAACATCCTTGTGAGTCTCTTCTGAACCCGCTCCAAATTAACAATATCCTTCCTACAACAGCACATCCAGAACTGGACACAGTATTCCTGAAGAAGCCTCACAAACATCCTGTACAAACTCAACATAACGTCCCAACTCCTGTACTCAAAAGTCTGAGCATTGAAGGTAATTACGAAAAACACCTTCTTTGCCACCCTGTCTACATGTGACACAAACTTCAAAGACCTGACCTCAAGGTTTTTTGTTCTATATCACTACTCACGGCCCTTCTTTTAATTATTGTAAGTCTTGCCCGAGTTTGTTTTATCAAGATGTAATATGTTAAATTATTCCAATCCAAAAATCTGAAAAATCCTTAGAATGTGAAGTCTATAGTAGTATACTTAACAGGGAGATCAGGAGGGCAAAAAGGGGCATGGCATAGCTTTGGCGAATAGGGTTAAGGATAATCTAAAGGGTTTTTATAAATACGTTAAGAACAAAAGGCTAACTAAGGAGAGAATAGGGCCCTCAAAGATCAGCAAGGCCGCCCATGTGTGGAGCTGCAGGCGATGGGGGAGAAACTAAACGAGGATATTGCATTAGTGTTTAAGTGGAGAAGGACATGGCAGATATAGAATGTGGACAAATAGATGGTGACATCTTGAGAAATGCTCATAGGACAGAGGAGGAGGCGCTGGATGTCTTGAAACGCATAAGGGTGGATAAATCCACAGGACCTGATCAGGTGTACCCTAAAAACTCTGTGGGAAGCTAGATAAATAATTTCTGGCTCCTTGCTGACAAATTAGTGAGGTGCCAGAAGACTACAGATTGGTTAATGTGGTGCTACTATTTAAGGAAGGCAGTTAGGATAAGCCAGGGAACCTTAGACCAGTGAGACTGACATTGGTGCTGTGCAAGTTGTTGGAGAGTATCCTGAGGGGCAGAATGTACATGTATTTGGAAAGGCAAGGACTGATTAGGCATAGTCAAAATGAGAAATCGCGTCTCACAATCTTGCTTGAGTTTTTTGAAGAAGTAAAAAAGAGGATTAATGGGTGCCCAGTGGTGGATGTAATCGATACGAACTTCACTAAGGCGTCGACAAGGTTCCCCATGGGAGACAGGTTAGCAAGGTTGGATCTCATGGAATACGGGGAGAACTAGCCATTTGAATACAAAACTTGTTCAAAGGTAGAAGACAGATGGTGGTGGTGGAGGGTTTTTTTCCAGACTGGACATCAGGGGCCATGTGTGACACAATGATTGCTGCTGGGTCTACAACTTTTCGTCATTTACATAAATGATTTGGATGTTAACATGCAGGTAGACTGGGAGAATCAGGATGCTATTGGACCTTAAGAAAGAGACTTTGTGGAGTGCCTTTGAGATGGATTCTTAGAACAGCTGGTGCTGGAGGCACCAGGGACAAGGCAATTCTGGATCTGATATTGTGCAACGAATCAGAATTGATCATGGACCTCGAAGTGAAGGAGCCATTAGGAGGTAGTGACCATAATACAATAAGCTTCAATCTGCAATTTGAAAGGGAGAGGGTACAATCGGTAGTGACAATATTTCAGTTGAGTAAAGGGAACTATGGAGCTATGAGGTAGGAGCTGACCAAAGTTCAATGCAGAGAAGACAGTGGAGGAACAATGGCAGATATTTCTGGGTATAATGCAGAAGATGCAGGATCAGTTCATTCCAAAAAGGAAGAAAGATCCTATGAGGAGGCAGGGGTGGCTGTGGCTGACGAGGGAAGTTAAGAAACATATAAAGACAAAAGAGCAAAAGTATAACATAGCAAAGATGAGTGGGAAAACGGAGGACTGGGAAGCTTTTAAAGAACAACAGAGGATTACTAAGAAGGAAATACGCAGAAAAAAAATGAGGTACGAAGGTAAACTGGCCTAAAATATAAAGGGGGATAATAAAAGCTTTTTTAAGTATGTGAAAGGCAAAAAAATGTTTAATACTAAAATTCGGCCCTTGAAGACTGAAACAGTGGAATATATTACGGGGAACAAAGAAATGGCAGAAGAGTTGAATTGGTACTTCAGATCTGTGTTCACTGGGGAAGACACAAACAATCTCCCAGAGGTAACAATGGCTGAAGGACCTGAACTAAAGGGAATTTATATTTGCCAGGACTTGGTGTTGGAGAGACTGTTAGGTCTGAAGCTGATGAGTCCCCGGGGTATGATGGTCTACATCCCAGGGTACTGAAGGAGGTGGCTATAGAAATCGTGGATGCATTGGTGATTATTTTCCAGAGATCGATAGATTCAGGATCAGTTCCTGCGGATTGGAGGGTGGCTAAAGTTGTGTCACTTTTTATGAAAGGTGCGAGAGAGAAAGGAGGAAATTATAGACCAGTTAGTCTGACCTCAGTGGTGGGAAAGATGCTGGAGTATGAAATTACAACACGTCTGGATAGCAGTAACAGGATAGGTCAGAGTCAGCATGGATTTATGAAGAGGAAATTATCCTTGACTAATCTTCTGGAATTTTTTGAGAATGTAATTCTGAAAATGGACGAGAGAGATCCAGTGGATGTAGTGTACCTGAACTTTCAGAACGCCTTTGATAAAGTCCCACATAGGAGGTTAGTGAGCAAAATTAGTGTGCATGGTATTGGGGGCAAAGTACTAACTTGGACTGAAAATTGATTGACTGTCAGGAAACAAAGAGTAGTGATAAACGGCTCCCTTTTGGAATGGCAGGCGGTGAGCAGTGGGATACCACAGGGATCAGTGCTGGGACTACAGCTTTTTACAATATATATTAATGATATAGAAGATGGTATTAATAGTAACAATTAGCAAATTTTCTGATAATACTAAGCTGGGTGGCAGGGTGAAATGTGAGGAGGATGTTTGGAGATTACAGGGTGACCTGGACAGGTTAGGTGAGTGGACAGATGCATGGCAGATGCAGTTTAATGGGGATAAATGTATGATTATCCACTTTAGTGGCAAGAACAGGAAGGCAGATTACTATCTAAATGGAGTCAAGTTAGGTAAAGGGGTAGTACAAAGATATCTGAGTGTTCTTGTACACCAGTCAATGAAAGCAAGCATCCAGATAAAGCAGGTAGTGAAGAAAGCTAATAGCATGCTGGCCTTCATAACAAGAGGGATTGAGTATAGAAGCAAAGAGGTTCTTCTGCAGCTATACAGGGTCGTGATGAGACCACACCTGGAATATTGTGTGCAGTTGTGGTCTCCAAATTTGAGGAAAGACATTCTGGCTATCGAGGGAGTGCAGCGTAGGATCACGAGGTCGATTCCTGAAATGGTGGGACTATCTTATGTTGAAAGATTGGAGCGACTGGGCTTGTATACCGTTGAGTTTCGAAGACTGAGAGGGGATCTGATTGAGACGTATAAGAGTATTCAAGGATTGGACACTCTGGAAGCAGGAAACATAAGACCATAAGATCATAAGACATAGGAGTGGAAGTAAGGCCATTCGGCCTATCGGGTCCACTCCGCCATTTAATCATGGCTGATGGGCATTTCAACTCCACTTACCCGCATTCTCCCCGTAGCCCTTAATTCCTTGTGACATCAAGAATTTATCAATCTCTGCCTTGAAGACATTTATCGTCCCGGCCTCCACTGCACTCCGTGGCAAAGAATTCCACAGGCCCACCACTCTCTGGCTGAAGAAATGTCTCCGCATTTCTATTCTGAATTGACTCCATCTAATTCTAAGGCTGTGCCCACGGGTCCGAGTCTCCTCCACTAACGGAAACAATTTCTTAGCGTCTACCCTATCCAAGACATGTATTATCTTGTAAGTTTCTATTAGATCTCCCCTTAACCTTCTAAACTCCAATGAGTACATCCCAGGATCCTCAGTCGTTCCTCGTATGTTAGATCTACCATTCCAGGAATCATCCATGTGAATCTCCGCTGGACACGCTTCAGTGCCAGTATGACGCTCCTGAGGTGTGGGGCCCAAAACTGCTCACAGTACTCCAAATGGGGCCTAACCAGAGCTTTATAAAGTCTCAGTAGCACATCACTGCTTTTATATTCCAACCCTCTTGACATAAATGACAACATTGCATTCGCTTTCTTAATCACAGATTCAACTTGTATGTTTATTTTTAGAGAATCCTCGACTAACACTCCCAGATCCCTTTGTACTTTGGCTTTACGAATTTTCTCACCGTTTAGAAAGCAGTCCATGCTTGTATTCTTTTTTCCGAAGTGCAAGACCTCGCATTTGCTCACATTGAACATCATCAGCCATTTCCTGGACCACTCTCCCAAACTGTCTAGATCCTTCTGCAGCCTCCCCACTTCCTCAGTACTACCTGCCTGTCCACCTATCTTCATATCATCGGCAAACTTCGCTAGAATTCCCCCAGTCCCTTCATCCTGATCATTAATATGTAATGTGAACAGCTGCGGTCCCAACACTGAACCCTGTAGGACACCGCTTGTCACCGGCTGCCATTCCAAAAAAGAACCTCTTATCCCAATTCTCTGCCTTCTGTCAGACAGCCAATTCGCAACCCATGCCAGTAGCTCACCTCGAACACCATGGCCCTCACCTTACTCAGCAGCCTCCCGTGTGGCACCTTATCAAAGGCCTTTTGGAAGTCTAGATAGACCACATCCACTGGGTTTCCCTGGTCTGACCTACTTGTGAACTCTTCAAAGAATTATAACAGGTTTGTCAGGCAAGACCTCCCCTTACTAAATCCATGTTGACTTGTTCTAATCTGACCCTGCTCTTCCAAGATTTTAGAAACCTCATCCTTAACCATGGATTCTAGAATTTTACCAACAACCAAGGTTAGGCTAATTGGCCTATAATTTTCCATCTTTTGTCTTGATCCTTTCTTGAACAATGTGGTTACAACAGCGGTCTTCCAATCATCCGGGACTTTCCCTGACTCCAGTGAGTTTTGAAAGATCTCAACCAACTCCTCCGCTATTTCCTCAGCTACCTCCCTCAGCTACCTCCCCATCGGGGCCAGAATATTTGTCAATTTTAAGACCTTTTAGCTTTTCTAGCACTATCTCTAGCAACCATACTCAACTCAGCCCCCTGACTCCCTTTAATTGTTGCGATATTACTCCTGTCTTCCACTGTGAAGACTGACGCCAAGTTAGTCCAGCTAAGTTCTCCAGCTATTTCCTTATCTCCCATCACTAGCCTTCCAGCATCAGTTTGAAGTGGCCCAATGTCTACTTTTGCCTGTCGTTTGTTTTTTATGTATTGAAATAAACTTTTACTATCATTTCTAATATTACTGGCTAGCCTACCTTTATATTTGATTCTCTCTTTCATTATTTCGCTCTTTGTTATCCTCTGTTTGTTTTTGTAGCCTTCCCAATCTTCTGATTTCCCAGTGCTCTTGGCCACTTTATAGGATCTCTCTTTTTCTTTGATACATGTCCTGCCTTCCTTTGTTAGCCATGGCTGTCTCATCCCTCCCCGGGGAATCTTTTCTTTCTTGGGGATGAACCTCTGTACTGTGTCCTTAATTATGCCCACAAACTGCTGCCATTTTTGCTCTACTGTCTTCCCCGCTAGGCTCTGCTTCCAGTCAATTTTCGTCAGTTTCTTTCTCATGCCCTCATAATTACATTTGTTTAACTGTAACACCATTGCATCCGATTTTGCCTTCTTTCTTTCAAACTGCAGACTGATCTCTACCATATTATGATCGCTGCTTCCTAAGTGTTCCCTTACTTTAAGATCTTTTATAAAGTCTGGTTCATTACATAACACTAGGTCCAAAATAGCCTGCTCCCTTGTGGGCTCCATGACAAGCTGTTCCACAAAGCCATCCTGTAAGCATTCCAAGAATTCCCTTTCTTTGGATCCACTGGCAACATTATTTACCGAGTCTACCTGCATATTGAAGTCCCCCATGATCACCGTGACCTTGCCTTTCTGACATGCCTTGTTTATTTCCCGGTACATGTTGCGCCTCTGGTCCTGACCACTGTTAGGAGGTCTGTACATAACTCCCATTATGTTTTTTTTTTGCCTTTGTGTTTCCTCAATTCCACCCACACAGACTCCACATCATCTAACCCTATGTCACTCGGTGCCATAGATTTAATTTTGTTCTTAACTAACAAGGCCACCCCGCCCCCTTTGCCCTCCTCCCTGTCTTTTCGATAAGTTGTAAATCCTTGGATGTTTAACTGCCAGTCCTGAACCCCCTGCAACCATATCTCTGTGATGCCTACCACATCATAATCATTCTACTAATAGTAGATATTAGTTTATCTACTATGTTTCTGCTGGTGGGTGAGTCCCGAACCAGAGTACACAGCTTAAAAATTAGGGGTAGTCCATTTATGACAGAGATGAGGAGAAACTTCTTCACCGATGTTTAACTGCCAGTCCTGAACCCCCTGCAACCATATCTCTGTGATGCCTACCACATCATAATCATTCACGATGATCTGTGCCATTAGTTTATCTACTATGTTTCCGCTGGTGGGTGAGTCCCGAACCAGAGTACACAGCTTAAAAATAAGGGGTAGTCCATTTATGACAGAGATGAGGAGAAACTTCTTCACCCAGAGAGTGGTGGGTGTGTGGAATGCTCTGCTCCAGAAGGCAGTGGAGGCCCAGTCTCTGGATTCGTTTAAGAAAGAGATGGATAGAGCTCTCAAGGATAATGGAGTCAATGGTTATGGAGATATGGCAGGAACAGGATACTGATTGAGGATGATCCGCCATGATCATAATGAATGGTGGTGCAGACTCGAAGGGCAGAATGGCCTATTCCTGCACCTATTGTCTATTGTCTAATATAGGAAATATGCTTAGTAAGTTTGCAGATGGCACCAAAATTGGAGGTGTCGAGGACAGTGAAGAAGGTTACCTTTGTTTACAATGGGATCTTGATCAGATGGGAGAATAGGCCGAGGAGTGGCAGATGGAGTTTAATTTAGATAAATGTGAGGTGCTGTATTTTGGAAAAGCAAATCTTAGCAAGACTTTTGCATTTAATGGTAAGGTCGTAGGGAGTGTTGTGAAAAAAGAGATCTTGCAGTACAGGTTCATAGTTCCTTGGAAGTATAGTCTCAAGCAGATACGATAGTAAAGAATGCGTTTGGGATGTTTTCCTGTATTGGTCAGAGCATTCAGTACAGGATTTGGGAGGTTATATTGTGGCTGTTCAGGACACTCGTTATGCTACTTTGGCAATATTGTGAGCAATTCTGTTCTGCAACTATCAGAAGGATGTTGTGTAGCTTGACAGGGTTCAGAAAAGATTTAACAGATGTTGTCAGGGTTTGGGCTGCAGGGAAAGGCTGAGTAGGCTGGGGCTGTTTTTCTCCTGCAGTGTCAGAGACTTAATGGTTTATAGAGGTTTATAAGATCATGAGGGGCATTGATAGGATGGATAGACAAGATATTTTTCCTGGGGTGTGGGAGCCTAGAACTAGAAGGCATAAGTTTAGCGAGAGGAGAAAGATATAAAATGCTCTGAAGGGGCAACGCTTTCTCATAGAAGATGGTGTGTGTATGGAATGAGCTACCAGAGGAAGTTGTGACGCCTTGAACAATTGCAACATTTATTAGGCATCTGGATGGGTATGCAAGTAGGAAGGGTTTAGAGGGATGTGAGGCCATGTGCTCTCAAATGGCACTAGATTAGGTTAGGATAACTGGTTGGCATGGATGAGTTTGACCAAAGGGTTTGTTTCCGTGCTGTACATCTCTTTGCATCACAGTCGGTGATCAGCTCAGTGGGTTTCAGTCTCTTGAAAGGTAAATCTTAGTCTGTTTTATTTTTGTAAATTTAGAACATTGAGTAGGATGAGGTTTCATTATTTTAAATACTTGCCTTAGGATATTTTGATTAAATGTTTTAAATATAAAATATTGGTACTAATTTATTCAAGAGTAGTGTTTTGTAAAGCAATAAGACTGTGCCTTCTTCTGGGTCTGTGGAATGTCAAGGTGCAGAGATGACCATTCATACAGCAAGTAGGAAGGGTTTAGAGGGATGAGAGGCCATGTGCTCTCAAATGGCACTAGATTAGGTTAGGATAACTGGTTGGCATGGATGAGTTTGACCAAAGGGTTTCTTTCCGTGCTGTACATCTCTTTGCATCACAGTCGGTGATCAGCTCAGTGGGTTTCGGTCTCTTGAAAGGTAAATTTTAGTCTGTTTTATTTTTGTAAATTTAGAACATTGAGTAGGATGAGGTTTCATTATTTTAAATACCTGCCTTAGGATATTTTGATTAAATGTTTTAAATATAAAATATTGGTACTAATTTATTCACGGGTAGTGTTTTGTAAAGCAATAAGACTGTGCCTTCTTCTGGGTCTGTGGAATGTTAAGGTGCAGAGATGACCATTCATACAGTGATGTGCTCTTCCTGTTGGGTATCGGAGATTAGGGAGAGTTTCAATGATCCTGATGATTGCCTGCAGGAAGCGAGGATGCAAAACCTGTTGAATCGCATGGATCAAATGTGGTGGTTCATGGTAATGAAGAATTTACGGGAACCAGGGAGTGTGTTAGGTGGCAGTTTCAGGTCAGAAAACTGCAGATACAGTCATGTATCTGAAAGGTAGGAGAGGGAGGTAGGCACTGCAGGAGTCTCGGGTGGCTGTCCCCATGTCGATTCTCCTGTTCTCTGGATGCTGCCTGACCTGCTGCGCTTTTCCAGCAACACATTTTCAGCTCTGATCTCCAGCATCTGCAGACCTCACTTTGTCCCCATGTCAGACAAGTATACTGTTTTGGAAAATGTAGGGGGTCACAGACTCTCAGAGGAATTTCGCACTGAAATTCTAGTTACTGGTACTGAGACTGGCTCTAACAAAATGAGAGGTATATCAAGTTCCAAGTGAGCGATGGTGATAGGGGACTCTTTCGTCAGTGGCATACACTGCCGTTTCTGCAGCTGACAGTGAGACATCAGAATGGGGTGGTGCCTTCCTTGTGCTAGGATCCAGGATGTCTCAGAGAGTGCAGAATATTCCGAAAGGGGATAATGATTAGTGGAAGGTCGCTGTACATTGGTACCAATGACATATGAAGAGAGAAGGATGAGGTCCTGACGAGAGAATTTAGCGAATTAGCCTGGAAGATGAAAAGCAGGTCCTCTTTGGTCGTAATATCTGGATTACTCCCTGTGCCGTCTGCAAGTGAGAGTAGGAATAGCAGGATATTACCGATGAATGAGTGGCGAAGGAGCTGGTGCAGGGGCAAGTATTCACATTTTTGGATCATTGGAATCTCCTCTGGACTGGTTGACCTGCATAAGAAGGATGGATTATACCTGAATTACAAGGTGTCTAATATCCAGGCAGGGAGATTTGCCAGTGCTACTCAGGAGGCATTAAACCAGTGAGGGAGTGGGGGTAAACCTAAAGAGATAGTGTATAAAGACATAAGTCTGAGGCTGAGAAGTTCGACAGTCAAGGTAGGCAAGGGCAAGGCACAAAGCGAGGTAGGACTGAGCAGTTACACTGCATTTATTTCAATACAACAGGCCTGACAGGGAAGGCAGATGAGCTCAGTATGTGGCTTTGAACATGGGACTGGGATATCATGCGTCTTACAGAAATGAGGCTCAGGGATGGATACGACTGGCAGCTTTATGTTCCAGGTTATAGATGCTATAGGAAGGATAGAAAGGGGGCTAAGAGAGGAGGGGAAGTGGTGTTTTTGATTAGGGATATCATTATGGTTGTGCTTATGGTGAATATTCCTGGGAGTTATTTCCAGTGAATCTATTTGGGTGGAAAGGGGAAATAAGAAAGGGATGATCACCTGACTGAGGTCGTCTGCATGGGTTTCGTCTGAGTTCTCTGGTTTGCTTCCACAGTCCAAGATGTGCAGATTAGGTCGATTGTCCAGGCTGAATTGCCCATAGTTTTCAGGGACATGCAGGTTAGGTGGATTAGCCATGGGAGTTGCAGCGTTACAGGGGTAGTGTAGGAGGCTCTCAGGGTCAGTGTGGATGTGATGGGATGTGTCGGGATTCTCTGATAATTCTACAAGTTTTAAAATAGTTACAGAAAATAATAGACCTAATCTAAAAGTTAAGGTTCTAAATTGGACAAAGGCCAATTTTGATGGTGCAAGGCAAGAACTTCCAATATTTGTTTGCTGTTCCCAGGTAAAGGGACGGCTCGAAAATGGGAACATAACAACATAAGGAATAGGAGCGGGAGTAGGACGTCTGGCCCCTCCAGCCTGCTCTGTCATTGAATAAAATCAGGGCTGATCTTTTCATGGCCTCAGCTCCACTTTCTTGCTCTGTCACTATAACCATTAATTCCCTTCCTGTTCATAAGCCTACCTTTTGCTTTAAAGACATTCAAGATGATAGTCTCAACTGTTTCACTCAGCAGGGAATTCCACAGATTCACAAAACATTAGCTGAAGAGGTTCCTCCTCAACTCAGTCCTAAATGTGATACCCGTTATTTTGACGCTATGCTCTTTTACTCCAATAGAAATAAGCTCACTGCTTCTACCTTGTGTATTACCTTCATAATTTTACTTTTTCCTATGCAACCTCCCATTCTTGTAAATTCCAAAGTGTATAACATAGAACATAGAAAAATACAGCACAGTACAGGTCCTTTGACCCTCGATGTTGCGCCGATCCAAGCCCACCTAACCTACACTAGCCCACTATCCTCCATATGCCTATCCAATGCCCGTTTAAATGCCCATAAAGAGGGAGAGTCCACCACTGATACTGGCAGGGTATTCCATGAACTCATGACTCGCTGAGTAAAGAAGCTACCCCTAACATCTGTCCTATACCTACCACCCCTTAATTTAAAGCTATGCCCCCTCGTAATAGCTGACTCCATACGTGGAAAAAGGTCAACCCTATCTAAACCCCCTAAACCCCTAATCATCTTGTACACCTCTATCAAGTCACCCCTAAACCTTCTTTTCTCCAATGAAAACAACCCCAAGTGCCTCAGCCTTAGCTCATACGATCTTCCTACAATACCAGGCAACATCTTGGTAAACCTCCTCTGCACCCGTTCCAGTGCCTCCACATCCTTCCGATAGTATGGCGACCAAAACTGCACACAATACTCCAGATGCGGCCGCACCAGAGTCTTATACAACTGCAACATGACCGCAGCGCTCCGGAACTCAATTCCTCTACCAATAAAAGCCAGTACACCATATGCCTTCTTCACCGCACTATTTACCTGGGTGGCAACTTTCAAAGATCTGTGTACATGGACAACAAGATCCCTCTGCTCATCCACACTACCAAGTATCCGACCATTAGCCCAGTACCCCATCTCTTTGTTA
>NC_057725.1:71216731-71233358 GCF_004010195.1 Chiloscyllium plagiosum | reverse complement strand
TTACCCCCACCTCTGACCCTACTAAAACATTTAAACCCTGGAACCTGCAACAGCCAATCCTGTTCCTGTTCTACCCTGTAGTCCTAGTCTATTCAATCTCTCCTCATAAGGCAACTCTCTCAACTCCTGAGTCAAACTAGTGAACCGCCTCTGCACCCCCTCTAGTATCTTTACATCCTTGCTGAAATAAGGAGACCAAACCTGACACAGTACCCAGGTGTGGCCTCACCAGCACCCTTTGCAGCTGTAGCATAACCTTCCTTATTTTAAACTCCATCCCTCTAGCAATGAAGGACAATATTCCCTTCGCTGCCTTAATTATCTACTGCACCTGAAAACCAACTTCCTGTGATTTACACACAAGTACACCCAGCACCCTCTGCACAGCAGCATGCTGCAATATTTCACCATTTAATAATAATCCAGTTTGCTGTTATTCCTATCAGTGCTGTTATTCCTATCAAAAACGCCACCATCTCCCAGACTCTTGCCCACTCATGTATCCTATCTGTAACACTCTGCAGATCAATAGTGGCCTCTGCACACTTTGCTCTTCCACTCTTCTTAGTGTCGTCTGCAAACTCTGACACAGTGCACTTGGTCCCCAACTCCAAAGCATCTGTGTAAATTGTAAACAAGTGTATTCCCAACACTAATCAAATCACCCATTTATTTACTTACTGTTATTTAACCAATCCGTATCCATGCTAATACATTACCCATAATGCCGTGCATTTTTACTTTGTACAGCCATCTTTTGTGTGGCAATTTGTCGAATCCCCTCTGGAAATCCAGGCACACCACATCCACCGGTTCGACCTTGTCCAACGTGCTCGTCATGTCCTCAAATAATTTCAGTAAATTAATGAAACATGACCTGCCTTCATGAATCCATTCTGCGTCTGCACGATGGGGCAGTTTCCACCCAGATAGTTCGTTATTTCTTCCTTGAGTGATTCAAACATGTTCCCCATTATCAAAGTTAAGCGATCGGGTCATTTTTTAAAAATAGTGGCATCACATTTGCAGCTCTCCAATTTGCCTGAACCGTCCGAAAGTCCAGCAAATTTTAGTGAATTACACGAGTGCATTTCTATCCCATTCCCGCGCAATCTCTTTTAATCCCCTGGCATACATTCCATCAGGGCTCCAAGACCCGTCTACACTTGGGCTGTTATCTTTCCCAATATTACCTCTTTACTGATGATGATGGTTTTTATGTCCTCATCTGCCATTACCGTGGGCGGCACGGTGGCACAGTGGTTAGCACTGCTGCCTCTCAGCGCCTGACACCCGGGTTCAATTCCCGCCTCAGGCGACTGACTGTGTGGAGTTTGCACGTTCTCCCCGTGTCTGCGTGGGTTTCCTCCGGGTGCTCCGGTTTCCTCCCACAATCCAAAAGATGTGCAGGTCAGGTGAATTGGCCATGCTAAATTGCCTGTAGTGTTAGGTAAGGGGTATGGGTGGGTTGCGCTTCGGCGGGTCGGTGTGGACTTGTTGGGCCGAAGGGCCTGTTTCCACACTGTAATGTAATGTAATCTAATCTAATCTACCTCCATAGGCCTGCAAAAATGAGACAACGAGAGTACACAGGCAGTATGTTCCTGCTAAGGGCAAAGCTGGTACTTTTAGGGAATGCTGCCTGTCGAGAGAAATTGAGGTTCTGGTCATGAAAATGAAGGAGGGATATGGCAGGTACAGACAGCTGGGTTTGGTAATCACTTGAAGTATAAGGACAGCAGGACATACTTGAGGAAAACCAGCAGGCAAAAAGGGAACATGAGATAGCCTTGGGAAATAGGTTTAAGGAGAATCCAAAGAGGTTCTCGAAATACACTAAGGACAAAAGATTAACCAGGCAGAGAATAGGGATGATCAACAAGGCTGTCTGTGCAACTCCAGGACGTGGGAGAGATACTATCTGAAGATTTCATGGCAGCTTTTACTGAAAGAGGATACGGAAGCTAGATAGCTTGGAGAAATAAATAATGATAACTTGACAAGTGTCCATATTACAGAGGAGGTGGCACTGGATGTCTTAAAATGCATCAAGATGGATAAACCCCTGGGACTGGATCGGATGAATCTCAGGAATTTGTGTGAAGCTAGGGAAGTGATTGCTGGGCCCCTTGCTGAGATATTTGTATCATCAATAGCCACAGGTGAGGTGCTGGAAGACGGGTGCTAACATTTGAGAATGATGGTAAGGAAAGTCCAGGGAACAATAGAACGCTGAGCCCGAAGTCAGTGGCAGGCAAGGTGTTAGAAGGGATTCTAAGGGACAAGGTTTACAAGTAATTGGAAAGGCAAGAAATTATTAGGCATAGTCAGCATGGAAATCACTAACTTGAACTTCAGAAAGATATTCAACAAGGTTCCACATAGCAGACTGGTCAGCAAGTTACACACCATGGAATACAGGGAGAACTAAGTATTTGGATACAAAGTTGGCTGCAAGGTTGGAAACAGAGGGTTGTGGTGGAGGGTTGCTTTTCGGACTAGAGGCTTGTGATGAGCAATGTGCTGTAAGGATTATTGCTGGGTCCACTGCTTTTCATCGTTTCTATCAATGATTTCTATGTGAATATAGGTGCTGTGGCTAATAGGTTTATAGTAGACACCAAAATTGGGTGTCCAGTGGACAGCGGAAAAAGTTACCTCAGAGTACAATGGGAATTCTATCAAATGGACTGAGAAGTGGTCGATGAAGTTTACTTTAGATAAATGTGAAGTGAGGTATTATGGAAAAGCAAATTATGGCAGGACTTGTACACTAAATGGGAAGGTCATTGGGAGTGTTGCTGAAAGAAGAGACCTTGGAGTGCAGTTCATTGTTCCTTGAAAATGGAATTATAGACAGAGTAGTGAAGAAGACGTTTGGCGTACTTGCCATTATTGAACAGTGCATTGAGTATAAGAGTTTTGATGTCAGTTTGTGGCTCTACAGTACATTGGTTATGCCACTTCTGGAATTATGCTGTCAGTCCTGGTCGCCCTGTTATAGCAATGATATTGTGAAACTTGAACGGTTTCAGAAAAGATGTGCAAAGGTGTTGCCAGGGTTGAGGGTTTGAGCTACAGGGGGAAACTGAATACACTGGGGCCTGGACCATCGGATGCTGAGAGGAGACCTTAGAGGTTGATAAAATCCTGAGGGGCATGGATAGGGTCTTGAACAACCAGGGTCTTATTCCCAGGCTAGGGGAGTCCCAAACTAGATGGCCCAGGCTTAAGATGTGAGGGAAAAGATTTATATGGCATCTAAGGGGCAATGTTTTCAAACTGAACGTGGCATGTGTATGGAATGAGCTGCCAGAGAAATTGTGGAGGCTGAATTGGGTATGTGATTCGGAAATGTCGAGAAGGATATGGGCCAAATGCTGCCAAAAGGGACGCGATTAGGAGATCTGGTCAGTATGGGCGAATTGGACCGAAAGGTCTGTTTGTGTGTTGTGTATCTCTGTGACACTAATAAATTAAAATTTAAGATAGGTTTCTCTTATATGTAGAGGTAATAATTTCAGACAATTCTCCTTTCAGCTGAAAAAGTTAAGCAATGATTTCGAAAAGGACCAGATTTGTTTCCAGGATATTTAATTAATTTACAGAGACAGAGAGCGAAATTATTAACTTTGTCACAATTTTTAGTAACTACTTTCAGGTAATTGGCAAATAATACAGGATAAAAATATGAAGATCGCTGAGCATCTGGAACAGTTTGAACGACAGCTGGAAGGAGATTCAGTAGTTATTGTCAAAACAAATTTGGTATTTAACTTCTTAAGGAAAGATTTGGAGAGCTACAGACAAATGGAAGATGAGTTGGGACAGATTTGCGCCATCCCCAGAGAGAGAGAGAACAGCCCCAATGGGCTGAGTAAGTCCACAACCCCTGTGCTCTGTGATACTGCCCCATTCCATGTCAATGATAAAGGTCATCCCAGGACAGAGTCATAGAGCCATAGAGATATACAGCACAGAAACAGATCCTTTGCTCAAATTCATCCATACCGACCAAATATCCTAACCTAATTTAGTCCCATTTGCCAACACTTGGCCCATATCCCTCTACACCCTTCCTATTCATATACCCGTCAAATGGTGTGACAGCTTCTACAATTTCTCCTGGCAGAAGATTCCATACATGCATCAACCTCTGTGTGAAAAATGTTGTCCCTTTTAAATTTTTTCCCTCTCACCTTAAACCTATACCCTCTTGTTCTGGACTCCCCTGCCCCAGAGAAAAGACCTTGTCTATTTATCCGATCCATGTCCCTCGTGAATTTATAAACCTCTAAGAGGTCACCCTCAGCTTCCCACACTTCTGGGAGGATCCTCTCAATCACGTCACAATGCGGCCCGGGTGATTGACGGGAGCTTCAGACCAACAGGAGAGTTGGCGTGATCCTCAAGCCAATTGGAGTGAATGAGGGGTGGGTTCCCCAAGCCAACACGTGACCATAAGCTGTGCATGCACAGTATCACTGTGAGGGGGGACTCAGTGAGTGAAAAGGGAGTAATACAGACAGCAGAGACTGAGAGAGAAATGGAGTTAGTGTGGCCTGGAAGGGTTTTTAAACACACGGTGTCGGCTGCTAGACCTGAAATAGAAACTTAGAACCGAAAGCACTGCGGATGTAGTAAATCACACACAATACCCAGAATATACTGGAAAAAGCTCAGCAGGTCCGGCAGCATTTGTGAAGAGAAATCAAAGTTAACATTTTGGATCCGGGGACCCTTCCTTAGAACTGAGATGATTGAGAATAAGTGTCGTGTTATATTCAGAATGTAGTGGTTATGGAGTAACTGATATATGGGGATAGAATCCAGAGAGAGAGATAGGAGCAGTTAGACAAAGGAGTGGATAGTGATCTGGCTGGAGGAGGGTGACTAGCTGTTTTTGGGGACTGATAGTGGCTAACCATAGGTAGTGTAGAATGGCAGGCTATGTAATAACATGACCTGGTGTGTGGGATAGGGGTCAGGGATATGGGAGAGTTCAGGACCTAAAATTATTGAATTCGATATTGAGGCCAGAGGTTTGCAGGATCCCCGTGTAGTAGATGAGGTTTTTTTCAGCTTGCGTTAAAGTGTGGTGCTGGAAAAGTACAGCACCATCCAAGGAGCAGAGAATTGACACTTTGGGCATAAGCACTTCATCAGGAGTATAGGGGGTGGGGAAGAGGGCTGAGAGATATTGGGAGTGGTGTGTGGGGTTGAGGGGAAGGTAGCTGGGAAGGCAATAGGAAGGTAGGAATAATGGTGAGTGGGTGGAGTGGATAATTGGGAAGGAAAATGGACAGGTGGGACAGTTAAAGAGGCCAGTGCCGAGTTGGAGGCTTGTATTTGGGATAAGGTGGGGGAGGGTGATGAGGAAACGTTGATGCTATCTGGTAGAAGTGTCCTAAGGTGGAAGATGAGGTGTTCTTACTCCGGGCTTCGGGTGGCAGGGATTTGGCGGTGGAGGCGGCCCAGGACATACATGTTCCGGGCGGAGTGGGAGGGGGAGTTGAAGTAGTCGGCCACAGGATGGTAGGGTTGGTTGGTGCATGTGGCCCAGAAACGTTCCCTGAAACATTCCACAAGTTGACGACCTGACTCCCCATTGTAGAGGATACCACATCGATAACAAAGAACATAACAGATGAAGTGAAGAATTTGCAGGAAAATCGCTGCTGGATGTGGAAGGATCCTTTGGTGCTTTAGATGGATGTGAGCGGGGAGGTATGGGCACAGGTTTCAACACTTCCTGCGATGGCAAGCAAAGATGCTGGGAGTGGAGGATGGACCTAACGAGGAAGTAATACTCTGCGTAAGGCTGAAAGGGGTTGGGAGGGAAATATATCTCTGGTGGTGGGGTCTGATTGTAGGTGGTGGAAATGGCGGAGGATGATGCGTTGTATCTGGGGGAAAGTGAGTACCAGGCAGTTTCTATCCTTGTCGCAGATGGAGGTGTGGGGTTCAAGTGCAGAGGTGCGACAAGTGGAGGAGATAAACTGGAGGGTATTGTTGACACAAGGGATGGGAAATTGCCGTCCTTGAAATCGGAGGCCGTTTGGTATGTTCTGGAATGTTCTGCCAGCTTGTATCATGCTTCAGTGGAACACTGCATTAACATGAGACAGAGATGTTGGCCAGAGAACAGGCTCGTGTGTTGAAATGGCAGGCGACTGGAAGCTCAGGGTCTTTACTGCAGGCAGAACATAAATAATCAGTCACCATGTCCACTACCTACACTGAGATGCTGACAGACACAGGTTCCTGTCCCCTCCATTTACAGCTATTCACCCTCCCAGCCAGATCGTTATCCACTCCTTTCTCATTCCAAATGTTCTTGTCTCTCTTTGGGCTCTGTCCCCACCTATTATTTACTCTTTAACCCCTATCTCCAGCAGTCCAAAGATGTGCAGGTAATGTGAATTGGCTGAGCCACATTGCCCATAGTGTTCAGGGATGTGTAGGTTAGTGCATTAGTCAGGGAAAATGTACATAATAGGGTTGGGGAATGGGTTTGTGTGGGATAAAATTTGGAAGGTGGTGTGAACTTGATGAGCCGAAGGGCCTGTTTCCACACTGTCGAGATTCTAATTTTCTCAGCTACAATCAGTTCTGAGGAAGGATCACTTCACACGGAACGTTAACTCTGATTTCTGTTCCCAGATGCTGCCAGACCTGCTAAGCTTTACCAGCAACTTCTGCTTGTTGTTTCTGATTGGCACCGTCAGCACAACTTCTGGGTTTGATTCAGGGAGAGGGAGGATCCCGCCACTGATCTCACAATAGGGTCCAGCTGATTGATGGCAGCTTCCCACCAATAGGAAGAAGGGGTGGGAATGACAGACCAATTGGAACCAGCTGGTTCTCCACCCAATTGGAGTGAATGGGGGGCATGGCCAGTATCTGACATGTCACCAGGAACTCCACCTGTGCAGTGCCACGTGACTGGGCCCTTGGTGAATGTGGGATGTGGAAATTGGGAGTTGCAATGGAAACCGGGAGAAAATGAGTCAATTTAGACTGGGAGTGTTTAATTACACTCTGTGCAGGTCGTTAGTCTGAATTAGAAACTCTTGGCCCCATGTTTTCAGTAAATGCGAAAATGCCTTCGGCCCTCAGGCAGTGATAGGTACTGTGTTATGGCCACCATTTTTATTGGAGGCAAGGTACAGCGAGGCGCATGCAGATGTCTTCTTCCGTGGGGGTTGGGGCGATTTAAAGAGAAGCATTTACACAGCAAACACATACCAAAAGAAATATTTGTCTTTACTATTCATCCTGCACTAATTGTGAGTTTTGTTTTGTGAATTCATTTTATAGAATATTAATTGAAAATAATTGAGACAATATCTCATAAACAAGCTTTTACAGTACGTGGAGTCATCAAGATCTGAAGATAATCGGCATTTAACTATGGAAGGAGAAAGGTTTGTCTGTTCTGTCTGTGGGAAAATATCTCCAATATTATTTTCAAGCAAAGAGCATAAAAGTGTTCAAATTGGGGTACCATTTGGGTATGTCCTCCATTCTCGGCTCTGCTGCTGAGGAAGGAGACATTGTCCTGAGAGGGAGCACAGATTTATCCAAATTACACCTCTTCACTTTCTAAGATTTGTCAGATTTAGTCCCAATCACCCACTTCATGACTTTAATCTATGAATTCATCATTCGCAAATCCCTGCTAACTTTCCATTAAAATTTCTGTCGGACTCAAATTCCAGCACATTTTCAATGGAATGTTCCAGATTCTGACAACTGTCTCTTCATCCAGAAACTGCTGAAGTCCATGTTGACTCTGGGGTTACAAAGGGCTGAATTGAAAGATGAGATGCTGTTCCTGAGGTCCCATTGAGATGCATTGGAATAGCACAGGAGGGCAGTGTAGGTGTGAGCAGACAATGAAAATGACAAACCTGCACTGAGAGTACTGCTTGGCTCAATGAGAGTGTTTTGGAGTTGGGTGAAAACAGTGAGGTGAGACAGGGAGAAGATAAAGCTGAAACTCACTTTTAATGCAGGCTATTCAGAAATCCATATGGTCCTAATGGGAACAGTCAGCATGTAAGTGATACCTGCAGAGTATTTTTAAGCAGTTTTTAAAGTAAAATATATCAGCTTAAGTTAGAAATGGGGTTTTGGTTTTAATGGAAATGTTCAAAGTGAAGGTAGGTTGCAAGCTCATTTAAATTCTCTTAATGGGTGTAACTCTCTGTGTCTAGAGAGCCATTTTGACAGGAGACCTCAGACCCGTGGTGTGCTCCTCTTGCACAATGTGAGAAATAAGGGATATTTCAGGTGTCCCTGACGGCTATGTGTGCAGGAAGTGTATCCATCTGCTGGGAAACTGCTTTTCCGACCTGGAGCTGTGAGTGGACTCAATGTTGGGCATTTGCGATACTGATAATGTTGTGGACATCACGTTTAGTGAGTTAGTTGCACTGCAGGTGAGGGATACACAGGCACAAAGGAAATGGAAAGATATCAGAGCAATACAAGGCTCAGCAAGGGAGTGCCGGAGTCCCCAGTGGTTATTCCCTTCTCAAACAGATACTGAAAATCTCTTTGGTTTCTGTTGGGGGGATGAGTGGAGTGGCCTCAGGGGAAATCAGCAACAGCCAGGGTCTTGACACCACAGATAGCTCTGCTGCACAGAATGGGAAGAAAGAGAGTGGCAGGTCTATAGTGACGGGGATTCAACAGTCAGGGGTACATACAGGCACTTCTGTGGCCACAGACATGAATCCAGCATGGTATGTTACCTCCCTTGTGCGAGTATCCACGATAACATGGGGCGGCTATCGGACATTCTGGAGCTGGAGGGTAAACATACAGTGGTCGTGGAACACACAGACAAGAATGAGGAACTGTAAGCTGAATGTCGGGAGATCAGAAACACAGTAAAACGTAGCTCCTGAAATGTAATAATGTCAGACTTGCTCCCAGTGCCATGTGCTAGTGAGAGCAGGAATAAGAGGATAGATCAGCTGGATATGTGGCTGGAGAAATGGTATACCAGAGAAAGGTTTAGATTCTTAAATGCATTGGGACTGTTTCTAGGTTAGGTGGGACTTGTACAAGCCCTGGTCAGAGCTGAGACAAATCTCGTCGTGGGGGCTTTTGCCAGTTCCATTGGTGTGGTTTTAACTAGTTAGGCAGGGGGATGGGAACTAAAATGTGGAGTAGATGGCTCAGATTCAGGTCAGGGAATGGGAGGTAGAATATCAGTGATGTAGTCAGCAGCTCAGAAAGCCAATGGAAAGGAGGATTAAACGAGGATTGAGTCCCTCTTCATGCATCAGTCCTGACATCCCAGGAATCAGAGTCAACAAAATATGGAGCTGTACAGCTCTCTGACTCGAAGTGCTTCAGCAAAATGGTGGAAATCTGCAATAAAAACAAAAAGTGCCGGAGATCCTCAGCTGGTCTCGCAGCATCTGAAATAGTGACAGATGCAGGAAACATTGTAGCCTTGAAGAAGTGTTGAGATGATCACACCAATCACTACAATATCGGTTACACCGCAGTGCCAGAACCTGTGACTAGGATAAATAGGTGCTTGATGACCAGAATGAATACGCTGGGGCTGCAAAGTTGACGTTTCGGGTCAGGACTATTCATCAGAACTGGCAAAAGGTCCTGACCCAAAACGTCAACTTTCCTGCTCCTCTAATGCTGCCTGACATGCTGCGCTTTTCCAGTTCCGCATTGTATGGACTCTCATTTCCAGCATCTGCTGTTCTTAACAATCTCCACATCCGAGGAGTCAGTCTGGTGACCCTCCTTTACTCTCTCTCAATAACCATGATAGCCTTCCTTGGGAAAGGAGAACAGAAGTACAGAAAGTACTCCAGGTGTGGTCTCACCAAGGCCCTTCCAGAAAGGTATGCCTGCTCCTCTACTCGAATCCTCTCACTATGAAGGTCACGCATCATTTACATTCTCCATTGCTTCCCGATCCTGCCTGCTTCTGCAAAGGGGGAATAACAGAGAAAAACAGAATAAAATGGTGTTAGAGTCTCTGGTATTAAACTTTTCAACACAATGCCCCAATCTTATCCGTACTGGTCATCAATTGCATATGCCTGGTGTGATAATCCAAACGCTTCTTTAAGGTGACAATGTTTCCTGCAGCTATCACCATTTCAGGTGCTGCCAGACCTGCTGATGATCTCCTGCGCTTTTTGTTTTTTTTTTCCGATTTGCACCATTTTGCTGAAGCACTTTGAGTCATAGAGCTGTACAGCACGGAAACAGACCCTTCAGTCCAACGCGTCCATATGGACCAGATATCCTAATCTGATCCAGTCCCATTTGGAAGCAGTTGACCTTTATCACTCTGAACACTTTCTATTCATGTACTCCTCCCAACTCCTTTTAAATGTAATTCGGCCTGTGTTCATCACTCCTATGGTAAGTCATTCCATACACCCACCAATTTATGACTGAAAGGTTTGCCCCTTCGGTCCCTCTTAAACCTTTCCCCTCTCACTTTAAACCCAATACCCTCTAGCATTGAACTCCTCGACACTAGGTGGAAACAAAGACTTTGGCTGTTCACCCTATCTGTGCTCCTCTATAAGGTAACCCCTCAGTCTCTGACGCGCCAGTGAAAAAGCCCCAGCCTATTCAGCCTCTCCCTTTAACTCCACAATCCTAACAATAAACTTTGGAGATATTTTGGAAACCCTTCAAGTTTAGCAAAGCGGAGTTATAGAGACATACAGAATGGAAACAGCCCCTTCGGTTCTACTCGTCCATGCCAACCAGCTCATTCTATACATGCACCTCCCTCTACATGAAGCAAGTTGTCCCTACAGTCCCTTTAAGTCGTTCCCCTCTCATGTTAAACCTATGCCCTCTACTTTTGGACTCCCCTACCCTGGGAAATAGGAAACTAGTCACCCTATTGTTGCTTCTCACAGTTTTATAAAGTTCGATAATGCCACCCCACAGCGCCAGAGAACATAACCTCAGCCTATTTAGCCTCTCCATGGTTCAAATGCTGCAAAACTGGCAACACCCTTGTAAATCATTTCTGATATCTTTCACGTTTCCCAACATCTTTCCTATGACAGGGAAGCCAGAATTGAAAGCAGTATGGGCATTCCAAAAGTGGCCGAACCAATAAACTATGCAATCGAAACATGATCTCCCAACTCCTATACTCAGTATACTGTCAAATAACAGCCAGCATACCAAACACCACCTTCACTGACCTGCCTACCTTCAAGGAACTATCAACCCACACTGCACAGTCTATTTGTTTGTCAACATTTCCCAGGAACCTGCCATTATAAGGTTGAGTCCTATCTTGGTAACATCTTTCAGAAATCAGGGAGAATAGAATTGAATGCAGTATTATAAAGTTAGCCTCAACAATGCCATATACAGCCAAAACGTGACCTCCTAACTCCTGTACTCAGTGACAGAATCCGAACAGTGGAGGGGTAGAATTCACCAACATCCGGTAGACTGCGAGACAGATTCATTGATTTGATTCTTAGTCTGCAGACAGGATCTAGGAAATTGAATTCAAAGAGAGGAAAGAGTGTGTGAAAACTGCGTGTGGAGGAAAGAAGTGAGGAGGTTGGTTTGGATTTCAGTTCACGGATGAGAGAAATTATGAGACTGAGATTGAAACATTTGGGGGACCAAGGAAACTACAATTTAATTTGCGGTTGAGTAATTCACATTGAACTTCATGTGCAGATCTGATAGTTACTTGATCTGTGATGATCTGAATATCATTGTCTTTTTCATGTGGAAGGAAAGGTGTGCATTCTGTCCGTGGGCGAATATTTCAAATGTCGGTGTGACTGGGAAAATTACTGAGACACAGCCAAGTTCATGTTAGTGCGGTGACTGTGGAGAGAGAGTTCATTTGTTTTTTAAAAGTCTGAAAAAACATGGCAGAAAGACTGTGCCTTTTTCTTGGTCTGTAAATTGTTATGGTGCAGAGATGGCCATTCGTAGAGTGATGTGCCCTTCCTGTCAGATGTGGGAGGTTAGGAAAAAGTTTCAAAGATGCTGATGATTATATTTAAAGGAAGTGTCGTTGCAAATCGTATCAGATCACATGGACCGGTTTGAGCAATGGTTAACAGCAAACAGGAATTGACAGGGGTCAGGGGGTGTGATGGCAGTCTTCGGATGGTCGGATACTGCAGATACAGTCATGTAGATGGGTTACCTCCAGGAAAGCTCCGAGGGGTAGTCAAGTAGCAGCAGTCTCCTGTGGCTATCCCCATCTCAAACAGATATGCTGTTCTGGAAAATGCAGGAGGTCACAGACTCTCAGTGGAATGTAGCACTGTCCGTCAGGTTACTGCTACTGAGACAGGCTGTAATGTAATGAGAGGTAAAAAGGTTCCAGGTGATCGATGGTGATAGGGGACTCTCTAGTTAGGGGCACAGGCTGCCGTTTCTGCAATTGACAGTGAGATATCAGAGTGGGGTGGTGCCTCCGTACTGCCAGCCTCAAGGATGGTTCAGGGATGGTGCAGAATATTCTCAAAGAGGACATTGACTAGAGGGAGGTCGTTGTACATTGGTTCCAATACCATAGGAAGAGATAAGAATGAGGTCATGATGACAGAATATAGCAAATTAACCTGAGGTTTAAAAAGTAGGTCCTCAAGGATAGTAATATCTGGATTAGTCCAGGTGCCACATGCTAGTGAAAGTAGGAATAGCAGGATAGAGCAGATGAATGAGTAAGTATCTAAGGAGCTAGTGTAGGGGATATAGATTCATATTTTAGGATAATTAGAATCTCTTATGGTGTAGAATTGACCTGCACAAGAAGGATGGATTATACCTGCACTGGAAAGGGAAGATTTGTGCGTGCTACTTGGGAGGAATTAAACCAGTGAGGGTAAACCCAAAGAGATAGTGAGAAAAGAGGTAAGTCTGAAGCTGGGACTGTTCATAAATCAAATAATCAAGGCAGGCAAGGGCAAGGCAGAGAATGAGGTCGGACTGACCAGTTACATTGCATTTATTTTAATGTAAGAGGCTTGACAGGAAAGGCAGATAAGCTCAGGGTATGGTTTTAAACATGGGACTGGGATATTATAGCAATTATAGTTCAGGGAAAGGCACAGAGTAGGGGGGCTGGCAGTTTTGATTAGGGATAACATTACGGGTGGACTTAGGGAGGATATTCCTGGGAGTACATCCAGGCAAGTTATTTGGGTGGAACAGAGACATAAGAAAGGGGTGATCGCCTTATTGGGTTTGTATTATAGACCTTCCCCCAATAGACAGCATTGAATTGAGAAACAAATTTCCTGGGAGATCTCCGTTATCTGTAAGAAAAATATGGTTGCAATGATAAAGGGTTTTAACTTTACAAAGCTAGCCTCAGAGTGCAGCAGTGTTGAGGGTTTGGATGGAAAAGTATTTGTTCACTATGTACGAGAAAATTTTCTGATTCAATTTCTAGGATGGACCGACGAGAGAAGGAACAAAACTTGACCTTTATTTTCCTTTATTCATTCACAGGATGACGGTGTGGACCCAGAGGGCAGTTATCACTTTGCGATGGGTCTGGAGTCACATGTAGGCCAGACCAGGTAAGGATGGCAGATTTCTTCCCTAAAGGACATTAGTGAACTAGATGGGGATGTTTCCCCAACAATCGACAATGAATTCATTGTTATCATTTGATTCTTAGTTCAATATTTTTATTGAATTCAAATTACACTATCTGCCGTGGCGGGATTCAAACCCAGCTCCCCAGATCGTTGTCTGGGTCTCTGGGTTTAGTGTCTGGCGATAATAACACCAGGCCATCACTGCCTCTTCTCTTGGGAAATGAGTTAGGGTGAGTGACTGAGGTATCAGTGAGGCAGCACAGCAGCACCAAAGATCCCACAGTATTGTGGCTCAGTAGTTAGCGCTGTTGCCTCAGCACGAGGGAACTTGTTTGATGCCAGCCTCGAATTTCCACATTCGCCCCAGTGTCTGTGAGGGTTTCCTTTGCGTGTTCCAGTTTGCTCCCACAGTCCAAAGATGTGTAGGTTAGTTGGATTAACCGTGTTAAATTTACCATAATGGCCCGATGCAGTAGATGAGGTGTTGGGATGTGCCGGAAAATCTAATCTGAAAAGATCCTTTGGGGCCTTGAACAGAAGTGGGGGGCGGGTGGAGGTGTGGGCGCAGGTGTTTCAGTTGTTCGCACAGCTGCCTCAGTGACAGGGACCTGGGTTTGATTCCAACCTCAGACAACTGTCTGTGTGGAGTTTGCACATTCTCCGCGTGACTGCATGGCTTTCCTCCAAGTGTTCCAGTTTCCTCCCACAGTCCAAAGATGCGCAGGTTCGGTGCATAAGCCATGGTAAATTGCCCATGTTTCCAGGCGCAGTCGATAAGGTGTTGGATGTGCATGAAAACTCTGCCTAATTTGAGAAGATTCTTTGGGACCTTGGACAGAGGTGATGGGTGAGGTGTGGGCGCAGAATTTAAATCTCTTGCCGCGGCAATGGAGTGTCCTGTGTTTTGGAGGGTGTGTTGGTGGGATGGTGTGGACATAACAAGCGAGTCGCAGAGGGAATGGTCTGCAGATAGGGGTGGGAAGGGAAATAAGTTTCTGATAACAGCGTCTGACTGTAGGTAGCGGAAATCGCAGCGGTTATGTTGAGATTAATGTAGTGTATATGGAGAGTAGCATTTTATGAAGGGGAAGACAGCAGGGTTATATTCTATTGTGGTTGGAGGAGTGGTGTAAAGACAGAGGTGCGGGAAGTGCAGGATATATATTGGAGTGCATTGTTGATCAAGTGGAAGGGAAATTGCAGTCCTTGAAATAGGAAAGCATTCTGGGCTGTTCTGGAGTGGAATTGCTCCTCCTGGGAGCAGATGTGGAGGAATTGGGAGTCCAGGATGACGTTTTAAAGGAGTATACTCGAGGGAAATCAGGAGAGCAAAAAGGGGACAGGAAATAGCTTTAGGAAACGGTTTAAGGAAAATACGAGATTATGCAAATACATCAAGGATAAAAGAATAAACAGGCAGTAAATAGGACCCCTTAAAGATCAAGAAGGGCATCGATGGGACCACAAGAGGTGGTAGAGATATTATGTGAGTATTTTATATCATTTATTTATTAGAGAATGTTGTGGAAACTAGAGTATGGAGAAATAATAGTGATAATTTGACAAGTGTTCAAATTACAGATGAGGAGGTACGGGATACCTTAAATCACACCAAGGTGCATAAAGCCCTGGGAACTGATTAGGTGTATTTCAGATGATTGTGGAAAGCTAGTGCCCGTCTCTGAGATATTTGCCTCATCAATAGCGACAGGTGAAGTGCTGAAAGACTGGTGCCATTATTGTTTTAAAATGGTAAGGGAATGCCTGGGAACAAGAGAACAGCGAGTCTGAAGTCAATGGTAGGCGAATTGTTGCAAGGGAATCTGAGGAATAGGATTTACATGTGTTTGAGCAGAAAAATGTGTTGCTGGAAAAGCGCAGCAGGCCAGGCAGCATCCAAGGAGCAGGAGAATCGACGCCTCAGGCATAAGTCCTTGTGTTTGAAAAGTCATGGAATGATTAAGGAGTATGAACATGGCTTTTTTGCGGAGGAAATCGTCTCACTAACTTGATTGAGTCTTTTGAAGAGGTGACAAAGAAGGTTAATGAAGGCAGATGAAGGTTAATGAAGGACGCTGTCAAAATGGACTTCAGAAAGGCATTCAACAATGTTACACAAAGCAGTCTGGTTAGGAAAGTTAGATACAGGGAATGCAGGGAAAACGAGCCATTTGGATACAAAATTGTCTTGAACGTAGGAGACAGAGGGTAACGGAGGGTTGTTTTGTGGACTGGAGGCCTGTGAGCAACAGTGTGCGGGGTCCTTATATAAATGACTTGGATGTGAATATATGAGGTAGGTTTACAGAAGACTCCAAGATTGGAAATGTAGTGGACAGTGAAGAAGGTTAGTTCAGATTAAAATGCGAACTTGGTCCGATGAACCAATAGGCTGAGGAATGGTAGACAGAGCTGAATTTCGATCAATGTGAAGTGCTTGTATTTTGGAAAGGCAAATCAGGGCAGCACTTGTTCACTTAATGGTAAGGTCCTGGGGAGCGTTGCTGAACGAAGAAACCTTGGAGTGCAGGTTCATATTTCCAGGAAAGTCGAGTCTCAGGTAGGCAGGGTAGTGAATGCAGCGTTTGGTACGTTCTCTGTTATTGGTCAATGCATTGAATGCAGATGTTTGTGAAGTCATATTGTGGCTGCAAAGGACATTGATTAAGGCTCATCTGGAACTCTGTTTTCAGTTCCAATCTCCCTGTTCTCGGAATGATGTTGTGAAACTTGAAAAGTCTCAGACAAGACCGTCTCACCTGGACCGTCTCAGACTCCTCCCTCCCTTTCCTAGACCTTTCCATTTCTATCTCGGGTGACCGAATCGACACGGACATCTACTATAAACCTACCGATTCCCACCGATACCTAGACTACACCTCCTCCCACCCTGCCCCCTGTAAAAACGCCATCCCATATTCCCAATTCCTTCGTCTCCGCCGCATCTGCTCCCAGGAGGACCAGTTCCAAAACTGTACAATCCAGATGGCCTCCTTCTTCAAGGACTGCAATTTCCCGCCAGACGTAGTCGA
>NC_057725.1:71181512-71216314 GCF_004010195.1 Chiloscyllium plagiosum | reverse complement strand
CACCAGGGATATATTTCCCTCCCCTCCCCTATCAGCGTTCCGAAAAGACCACTCCCTCCGTGACTCCCTCGTCAGGTCCACACCCCCCACCAACCCAACCTCCACTCCCGGCACCTTCCCCTGCAACCGCAAGAAATGCAAAACTTGCGCCCACACCTCCCCCCTTACATCCCTCCAAGGCCGCAAGGGACACTTCCATATCTGCCACAAATTCACCTGCACCTCCACACGCATCATCGATTGCATCCACTGCACCCAATGTGGCCTCCTCTATATTGGGGAAACAGGCTGCCTACTTGCGGAACGTTTCATAGAACACCTCTGGGACACCGGGACCAACCAACCCAACCACCCTGTAGCCCAACACTTTAACTCCCCCTCCCACTCCACCAAGGACATGCAGGTCCTTGGACTCCTCCATCGCCAGACCATGGCAACACGACGGTTGGAGGAAGAGCGCCTCATCTTCTGCCTGGGAACCCTCCAACCACAAGGGATGAACGCAGACTTCTCCAGTTTCCTCATTTCCCCTCCCCATACCTTGTCTCAGTCAAATCCCTCAAACTCAGCACCGCCTTCTTTGGGTTGGTGGGGTGTGTGGACCTGATGAGGGAGTCACGGAGGGAGTGGTCTTTTCGGAACACTGATAGGGGAGGGGAGGGAAATATATCCCTGGTGGTGAGGTCCATTTGGAGGTTGCGGAAATGACGATGGTTGATACAATTTATATGGAGGTTGGTGGGGTAGTAGGTGAGGACCAGTGGGGTTCTGTACTGGTGGCGATTAGAGGGCCGGGGCTCAAGGGCGGAGGAGTGGGAAGTGGAGGAGATGCGGTGGAGAGCATCGTTGACCACGTCTGGGGGAAATTGCGGTCTTTGAAGAAGGCAGCCATCTGGGTTGTTTGGTTTTGCAACTGGTCCTCCTTGTAAATCTTTTCTGAAACCTTTCCAGTTTCACAGTACCATTCTGATAGGAGGCAGGCCAGAATTGTACACAATATTCCAAAATTGGCCTAACCAATGTCCTGTACAGCAACATGCCCTCTCACATTCTACATTCAGTGCTCTAACCAATAAAGGAAAATATACTGAACACGTTCTTCACTATTCTATCTACCTGTGGCTTGATTTGCAAGGAACTATCAACCTGCATTCCAAAGTCTCTTTGTTCTGCAAGACTCTCCAGGACCTTGCTATTAAGTGTATAAATCCTGCCCTGATCCGTCTTTCCAAAATGCAACACCTCACATTTATCTAAATTAAATCCCATTTGATCAATATCCCATTGTACTGTGATGTAACCTTCTTCACTGTCCACAATACCTCCAATTTTTTATGACCTGCAAACCTCCTTTGTTGACATCTAAATCATTGAAATGAATGACGAAACAAATCCAGACAAAAACCATTCATTTCCCTGGGTTTGAATGTACTCTGTGTAAATCCTCGAGAAAGCTGCACATGCGTCTGGCTGAACTTTGCCCTGTACAAAGCTGGCGGCCGCGCACGTGTCCAGTGAATCGTTGCCCGATTAAAGCTGGCGGCGCGCACTCAGACCTGCAGCCGTGCTGAGGCAAATCCCCGTTTACTGCAAACAAGGGACTGGGACGTTCAGATTTGTGTTTTCCGACGTGCACAATTTGTTTGTAAAACCTCTCCTTTCATAGCACACTTTTTTCTCCCGTTTCCCTCTGTTTATTTCTTTCCTTACTGTATCGTTTCGCTCCATAACTTCCCGAGCAGTCACGACAGCGACTCTGTGCTGCGCGCGAGGGTGATCAGTGTAGTTCCACCCCTCATTCTGATTGGTTGGAGGACCAACCGCCCCGACAGGTACACTAGCACCGCCCACCGTCCTTTCATTGGTCCGGCGCTGATATCAATCACCCGGGGCCCCTTTGTTGGCGAGAACATGCTCAGTACTTCCTGCTTTTGCTGATATTCATCGTTCCAAGAGTGAGGGACAATGTTAAAAAGCACACAGCATCATAGCACAACCACCGGATGAAGAAGCAGCAAAGCTAGTGCTTCCAAATAAACCTGCTGGACGAGATCCTGTGTGATTTTTAATTTTTAGTTTTGGCAAGTCCTGAATCAACAAACACGGGGATAATGGGTAAAAGGAGCTTGGTATGAAGGCGCGGTCAGTGGAGTTTTTGAATGTGTTGAAGTTTATGAAAGTTCAGTCAAGAGAACAATGAAATAGTCATGTCTGGAAGTAAACAAACAAGTAAACAGCTGAGGGTGCAATATTGGGTAATGTGATAGGAGAGTTTACTGAAGGTAAGAAGTCCCTTTGTGTGAGCTCTGCAGTAGATTTCCTTTATTCGTGGAGGAAATTGCCTTCCTACTCATGGCTACATAGCTGTGATTGATGAATCAATGCCATCTGATTTGAAAACGCCCCATTTTCACTCCTTTTCACAACATCTGAGATCTTTAGCACGCTCTTCTTTGGAGACAAAAAAACATGAAATGGAGTCTCAAGAAATCGGAGCAGAAGTAGGGCATTCATTAGCCAGTCTGTCTGAGTCATCCAGAGTCAAACATCATGACTGGAGGTGGACTTTTTGTGTTTATTGTGGATGCTATTACAGAGTACAAAAATAATGCATAACATAGTTCTTTAGTACTGAAAACAACAAATACTGAAGGTCCCAGTAGGGAGCTGATGGCTCTGTGATATTATTGCTAGACGAAATTGCAGTTACTACTCAATACCTTAGCTACAGAGTACTGTGGCCCTGGTGTCAAAAGCCTCCATTGACTTGTTCAATTACAACATAGTTTAGGACAATTGCAAAATGTAACTGTGGCTGAAAAGAATAGAAGCATAGTCATACAACATGGAAACAAACGCTTCGGTCCAACTAGTCCATGCCAACCAAATTTCCCAAAACATGCTAGTGCAGTTTGTCTGCATTTGGCCCATATTCCTCAACCATTCCTATTCATGTAGTTCTTCAAATATCTTTTCAATGTTGTAACTGAACTTGCACCTACCACTTCCTCTGGCCGTTCATCCCGAGTTCCAAACAATCTGTGAAAAAGTTGGAAACTGATAGTTTAATTGTTGACAACGGTGTGTGAATCGCTGGGGATTATTGTTCGTTCAAGACCACACCTTGCTGAGCACAGCTCAGGATCTCAAGAGATTCCTAAATGTGGCTTGGGACTCCTTGTGGGTTATCACAGGCTGCTCAAGGCCTTGTGTTTGCGCAGTGCAGCTATCTATGGGTGGGGGTGTTGTGATCCTTTGCAGAATCTTTCTCCAATTATCCATTTCTAGCCTCTAACTTATTCTCTCCTCCCTAGCTTTCAGCCTGAAGCTCCTTCACAAAACACCATGCAGCCTTTGTCTCGAAACCCACAGTCGCCAAAACTCCCACCATCAAATTCTGAGTGTTTACTATTGACTAGAAATTGGAGTGGACTATCCATATAACTATTGTAAATAATCTACCCTCCCCCGAATCTCTGAAGCCTGTCTGCCATCTACATGACACAACTCAGGAGTGCAATAGAATATTCGCTATTGTCTAGGTTTGGGTGCAGTTCCATGAACGTTCAACTTGACAGCATCAGAAAAAAGCAGACTGGTTGATTGGCTTCCACATTCACTCTCCCCTCCACTGATGCCCAGAGCAGCACTATGTACTATCTAAAAGATACATTAATTACATCAATTCATAATACTTCGATTGTATCTTCCAAACCTATGACCAATACCAACAAAATGAAAACGGAAGCAGATTCATGGTAACACCACCTCCTGCAGGTTCCCTTCCAACCCACTACCATCTGGAGCTGAAAATCTTTCAGCAGTCCTGAAGTGTCATTGAGCCAAAATTCTGGAACTCCCTCCCAACAGCACTACCAATAGGCCTACATCCCACATGGACTACAGTGATTCAAAAAGGGAGCTCACCATCACCTTCTCAAGGGCATTAGAATGAGGCAATAAATGTTGGCACAGCTAGTGACACCCACATTCCATAAATGAATTAATTCCTAAACACCTCCTCCTTCCTTCCACAACACCCCCACCCATAGATAGCTGCACTGCGAAAAACACAAGGCCTTGAGCAGCCTGTGATAACCCACAAGGAGTCCCAAGCCACATTTAGGAATCTCTTGAGATCCTGAGCTGTGCTCAGCAAGGTGTGGTCTTGAACGAACAATAATCCCCAGCGATTCACACACCGTTGTCAACAATTAAACTATCAGTTTCCAACTTTTTCACAGATTGTTTGGAACTCGGGATGAACGGCCAGAGGAAGTGGTAGGTGCAAGTTCAGTTACAACATTGAAAAGATATTTGAAGAACTACATGAATAGGAATGGTTGAGGAATATGGGCCAAATGCAGACAAACTGCACTAGCATGTTTTGGGAAATTTGGTTGGCATGGACTAGTTGGACCGAAGGGTTTGTTTCCATGTTGTATGACTACGCTTCTATTCTTTTCAGCCACAGTGCTGGGTCCAGCTGGTGTGCTGACACGACTGTAGAGATATTGTGGCTCACGCCACCAAATCAAAAAGCCTCTCACCATAGACTTTCCAATACCATGCCCATTAAACACCTTGTATTAGTCCATTCTTCTTACTGCCTCCTTTTGACATAAGAACAGAAGAGCATTAGAATTAGGAGCAGGATTATTAAAAAAAGCCCTTTGCACCTGCTCTACCATTTGAGACATTCATGGCTAATCTCATCTTGGACTGAACACCACTTTTCTGACAACTCTACTTAACTCTTCAACCCATTACTAATTAATAATCTGTGTGTCTCCTACGTAAATTTACTTAATGTCGCATTGTTTTGGGGTAGTGAATTCCACTGGATCCCACATCCTCTAAGGGAAGTAATCCATCCAACTTCCCCTTTAATGTAAACTTACGACTCCTCATTTTAGATTGAATCATCTTCTGTGCATCTACTTGTTCAATCCTTTGACCATTTTATAGACCTCAAGGATACAATGACGATGTACAAAGGATACAATACAATGACAAATAGTGGTTGTAGGTCGGCTTGTGACATTTTAATAACTGTAGCAGAGGATGTTTGTTCAAAATTGAACTGGACAGTTAGTGCTTTTCTAATAAGAAATCGTTGACAAGATTAAGTACATTAATATATTGGAGTTTTGTTTTTAGGAAAACCTACTGTTGGGAAGATTTGGTTAAGGGAATATTGCAGTCAAAGCTGTGCAAGATTAACCTTCACCCATATGTGAGGTAGTACACTGTGGTCAAATGAATAAAGAGACCACTTCCTCTTTGGAAATATCTCCTTAAATAGGGCAGAAGGATCTGGAGATAGGAATGAGTCTGGGACGTCATAGCAATTACAGAAACTTGGCTCAGGGATGGGCAGAACTGGCAGCTTAATGTTCCATGATACAAATGCTACAGGAAAGATAAAAAGGGAGGCAAGAGAGGAGGGAGAGTGACATTTTTAATAAGGGATAGCATGACAGCTGTGCTGAGGGAGGATATGCACGGAAATACATCCAGGGAAGTTATTTGAGTGGAACTGAGAAAAAAGAAAGGGATGATAATCTTATTGGAATTGTATTATAGACCCCCCAATAGTCAGAGGGAAATTGAGAAACAAACTTGTAAGTAGATCTCAGCTATCTGTAAGAACAATCGGGTAGTTATGGTAGGAGATGTTAACTTTCCAAACATAGTCTGGGACTGCCATAGTGTTAAAGGTTTAGATGGAGAGGAATTTCTTAAGTGCGTACAAAACAATTTTCAGATTCTGTATGTGGATATTCGTACTAGAGAAGGTGCAAAACGTAGCCTATTCTTGGGAAATAAGGCAGAGCAGGTGACTGAGGTGTCAGTGGGGGAGCACTTTGGGGCCAGCGACCATAATTCTATTCGTTTTAAAATCGCGAAGGAAAAGGATACACTACATGTAAAAGTTGAAGTTCTAAATCGGAGAAAGGCAAATTTTGCCGGTATTAGGCAAGAACTTTCGAAAGCTGATAGGAGGCAGATGTTCGCAGGTAAAGGGACGGCTGGAAAATTGGAAGCCTTCAGAAATGACATAACAAGAATCCAGGGAAAGTATATTCCTGTCAGGGTGAAAGGAAACGCTGTAGGTATAGGGAATGTTGGATGACTAAAGAAATAGAGGGTTTGGTTATGAAAATGAAGGAAGCATATGTTAGGTATTGACAGAATAGATACAGTGAATCCTTAGACTATAAAGGAAGCAAGAGTGTACTTAAGAGGAACATCGGAGGGCAAAAAGGGGACATGAGTTAGGTTTGGCAAATACATTTAAGAAGAATCCAAAGGTTTTTACAAATATATGAAGGACAAAAGGGTAACTAGGGAGAAAATAGGTCCCCTCAAAGATCAGCAAGGCGGCCTTTGTGTGGAGCCACAGAAAATGGAGGAAATACTAAATGAATATTTTGCATCAGTATTTACTGTGCAAAACGATATGGAAGATACAGACTGTAGGGAAATAGATGAGGAGGAAGTGCTAGATGTCTTGGAACAGGTAAAAGTGGTTAAATCCCCAGGATCTGATCATGTGTACCCGAGACCTGTGTGGGAATCGAGAGAAGTGAATGCTGAGCCTCTTGCTGAGACATTTGTATCATCGATAGTCACAGGTGAGGTGCCGGAAGACTGGAGGTTGGCAAACGTGGTGCCACTGTTTAGAGAAGGGCGGTAAAGACAAGCCAGGGAACTATAGACCGGTGAACCTGACCTTGTTGGTGGGCAAGTTGTTGGAGGGAATCTTGAGGGACAGGATGGATATGTATTTGGAAAGTCAAGGATTGATTAGGGAGAGTCAACACGGCTTTGTTCGTGGGATGTCATGTCTAACAAACATGATTGATTTTGTTGAAGTAACAAAGAGGATTGAAGAGGGCAGAGCAGTAGATGTGACCTATATGGACTTCAGTAAGGCGTTCGACAAGGTGCCCCATGGGAGACTAATTAGCAAGGTTAGATCTCATGGAATACAGGGAGAACTAGACATTTGGATTCAGAATTGGCTCAAAGGTAGAAGATGGAGTGTGGTGGTGGTGGAGGGTTGTTTTTCAGACTGGAGGCCTGTGACCAGTGGAGTGCCACACGGATCGGTGCTGGGACCTCTACTTTTTGTCATTTTCATAAATGATTTGGATGAGAACATAAGAGGTACAGTTAGTAAGTTTGCAGATCAAACCAAATTTGGAGGTGTCGTGGACAGCAAACAGGGTTACCGCAGATTACAACAGGATCTTGATAAAATGATTCAATGGTCTGAGAAGTGGCAGATGGAGTTTAATTCAGATAAATGCGAGGTGCTGCATTTTGGGAAAGCAAATCTTGGCAGAACTTATACACTTATTGGTAAGGTCCTAGGGAGTGATGCTAAACAAAGAGACTTTGGAATGCAGGTTCATAGCTCTTTGAAAGTGGAGTCGCAAGTAGGTAGGATAGTGAAAAAGGCGTTTGGTATGCTCTACCTTTATTGGTCAGAGTATTGAGTACAGGAGTTGGGAGGACATGTTGCGGCTTTACATGACATTGGTTAGGCCACTGTTGGAATATTGCGTGCAGTTCTGGTCTCCTTCCTATCAGAAAGCTGTTGTGAAACTTGAAAGGGTTCAGAAAAAATTTACAAGGATGTTGCCAGGGTTTGAGGATTTGAGCTACAGGGAGAGGCTGATCAGGCTGGGGCTGTTTTCTCTGGAGCGTCACAGGCTGAGGGGTGACCTTATAGAGGTTTACAAAATTATGAGGGGCGTGGATAGGGTAAATAGGCAAAGTCTTTTCCCTGGGGTCAGGGAATCCATAAGTAGAGGGCATAGGTTTAGGATGAGAGGGGAAAGATATACAAGAGACCTGAGGGGCAATGTTTTCACGCAGAAGGTGGTATGTGTATGGAATGAGCTGCCAGAGGAAGAGGTGGAGGCTGGTACAATTGCAACATTTAAGAGGCATTTGAATGTGTATATGAATAGGAAGGGTTTGGAGGGATATGGGTCGGCTGCTGGCAGGTGGAACTAGATTGGGTTGGTATATCTGCTCGGCATGGACAGGTTGGACCGAAGGGTCTGTTTCCATGCTGTACATCTCCATGACTCTATAATGGTGTTACCATGTTCTCTACATGCCTGTGTCATTTTAGGTGGCAGAGGTCGCAGGCTTTGAAGATGCTGTTGACGGAGTTTAGTGAGTTGCTGCAGTGATCATATAGTGCACATATCTCTCACTGTTTATTGGTGAAGGGAGTGAATGTATAGATTGGTGAATGCGGTGCTGATCAAGCGGGTTGCTACATCCTATCTGGTGTTATCTTTCTTGGGCATGTACTGGGGAGACAGGAAGTGAGTTACTAAGGGTAAAAATTTCAGCCTCTGACCTGTTTTTGTTGACATAATGTTATATAGCTGTTCCGGTTCAGTTTCAGCACGAGGTTAACTCTATTGTGTTAATTGTGAGGAAATCAGTGATGATAATATCTCTTAATATCAAAACGATTGCATGAGCAGGTCATTGCTTGGGATATATGGTGTGCATGCCAACCATGCTGCCATGATATTATGGTCACATATGCCAGACTAGCTGTGGGCAGAAGATTTCCTTCTTCAAAGACCATGCATGCATTAGTTGAGACGTTATGGCTGCTTAACATCTTTGTGGACACTTTTACTGACACCAACTCTTTATTGCAGATTTTCTTTTAAAGTACCCTTTTTAATTTTGTGTCCATAAACAATATCTAGTTGAAATAAATTTTCTCCAATTTGAGTATGACAAGCGTTTTGGGGCATTAAAATTATAAAATATCAAGAAGAATTTGCTGTTTCACAAAATCTTAAACCATGACCATTCTCTTTTTGGTTTAGTTGCTTATTCAGCAGTGGTGAAAATGTGTGATCTTCCTGGGCAGATTTACCCAAGTTGTCTGTAAATTAGAACATCAATATATCATGTGTAGGAGCCACGGTTTAATAAAGAATTTGAATCTCTTGTCAAGAGGGAGAAAATGCTTATGTTAGGAAGTGACGTGAAGCTCAGTTAGGAATCTTAACAGTTACAAGTTAACCATAAACGACCTAGAGAGAGAGCTAAGAAAAGCCAGGAGGAGACTCGAGAAGTCTTTGTCAGACAGGATCAAGGAAAGCCATAAAGCTTTCTATGGATATATCAGGAATAAAAAATGACTAAATAAAGATTAGAGCCAATCAAGGATAGTGTTGGGAAGTTGAGCGTGGAGTCCGAGGAGATGGGGAAGCACTAAATTTTTTTTTTCTTTGTCAGCATTCACATTGGAAAAAGGCAGTGTGGTCGAAGAGAATACTGCGATGCAGACTACTAGATGAGGATTGAGGTTCATGCGGATGTTCACAATTCTGGAAAATGTGAAAAAATATATATTCCCTGGGCCGGATTGGATTAATCCTCGGATTGTCTGGGATGCCAGGGAGATCATTGCTGAGCCTTTGGCTTTCATCTTTATATCGTCATTGTCTACAGGTATAGTACCAGAAGAATTGCGGGTAGCGAATGTTGATTCCTTGTTAAAGAAGGGGAGAAGACCCTGCTAATTATAGACCAGTGAACCTTACTTCGGTTGTGGGAAAACTGTTTGAAAAGGTTATAAGAGAAAGGATTTATAATCATCCCGAAAGGAATAAGTTGATTAGTAATAGTCAATACAGTTTTGTGAACGTTAGGTCATGCCTCACAAACCTTATTGAGTTATTTTGAGAAAGTGACCAAACAGCTGGATGAGGTTAAAACAATTGCTGTGGTGTCTGTGGATTTCAGTAAAGCATTTGATAAGCATACCCACGGGAGACTATTCCACAAAATACGGAGGCATGGGATTGTGGGTGATTTAGTGGTTTGGATCAGAAATTGGCTAGCTGAAAGAAGACAGAGGCTGGTGGCTGATGGGAAATGTTTAGTAACGAGTGATGTACCGCAAGGATTTTATTTGGGTCCACGACTGTTTGCCATTTTTATAAAAGACCTAGATGAGGGCATCGAGGGCTGAGTAAATAAGGTCGGTGGAGTCGTGGAGAGCGCTGAAAGATGTTGTAGCTTTCAGGGGATATAGATAAGCTGCAGAGCTCGGCTGAGGGATGGCAGAGTTTAATGCAGAAAAGTGTGAGGTGATTCACTTAGGAAGGAGCAACAGAAATAAAGAGTACTGGGATAATGGTAAGATCCTTGGCAATGTAGATGAGCTGAGAGATCTCGGTGTCCATGTACATAGATCTCTTAAAGTTGCCACCTATGTTGCTAGGGTTGTTGAGAAGTCATACCGTGTGTTATCTTTTATTGGGCGAAGGACTGAGTTTCGGAGCCATGGGGTAATGTTGCAGCTGTAGAAAACCCTCGTGCGACCACACTTGGAGTATTGGGTACAGTTCTGGTCACTGCATTATAGAAAAGATGTGGAAACTTTAGAAATGGTGCAGAGGAGATTTACTAGGGTGTAAACTGGTATGGAGGGAAGGCCTTATGAGGAAAGGCTGAGGAAATTGAGATTATTTTCATTAGAGAGAAGATTGAGAGGTGACTTAATTGAGACATATAAGAATGTTGGAGGATTAGATTGAGTGGACAGAGTGAGCCTTTTTCCTCAGATGGAAATGGCTGGCACGAGCAGACATAGCTTTAATTTGAGGGGTGATAGATATAAGACAGATGTCAGAGGTAGTTTCTTTACTCGGAGTTAAAGGGGTGTGGAATGCACTGCCTGTAAAAGTAGTCGACTCAGCAACTTTAAGGACATTTAGATGGTCATTGGAAAAACATATGGTTGGTATTGGAATAATGTAGGTTTGATGGGCTTTAGAATGTTTTCACAGGTCGGCGCAGCATCGAGGGCCAAAGGGTCTGTACTGTACTGTAATGTTCTATGTAAGTAGGATTAATGTTCAAAGAAGATTTAGCTTACATTGTATATATTAATTTGATTTTGTTACACTTCAAAAGCGTTCTGTAAAACTTCTGTTAATCCATGATTGCTATCAGCAAAGTTTCTAGTCTACCTTGCCATTACAATATCATTTCTTTTAGGATGTTACAGAAAAGATATGAGAATGATTTGTCTGCTCGTGACAAATATCAACTTGAGACTCAATACTTTTGTTAAATTGAGAATATGTGCAGATGTTTATTTATGTCGAGGTCAAATCTTTGTAACCTAAACCTGTGTATGCAGAAATACCTGCTGCTGAGAATAACATCCTTTGTATTCATAGATATCACGTTTTATTCTGCATTCTGTAGAAATGACAGCACAAGACATTGAGCTTTCAGCCGAATGCATATGTGCTTCTGTTCTTTCGCTCCTTGTAATCTGGCTCCTACCTGCTATCAGCATATCCTACAAAGGTGTCCAAACATATTTGCAGTTGATCATGTACATAGGAATGGGACTAGGTTGTTGAGCCACTCATTTGTTTACATTTAGCAATAATCCTTTCTTTTAGAGTAATAATAATTATTTTAAAATTGATCTGCATCTACCTTCCATGGTCTGTTTCTCTGAATAATCATTCCCAAAAACCAAAACAATCTGTCTCAACTTTTAACTTTTCAATTTAGTCAAAGCCTAACATATTTTCTTTTTGAATGGACCAAAACGGGGAGGGGTAAGAAAGGGTAGATATTGGGATTCGCACAACCCCATGTACGAAAGACCTTTCCTGAATGGTTTAGCATTGGTTTTAAAATTATGACCCCTTGTTCTGATCTCCCACACCAGAAAAACCTTACTGCGACTGCTCCCCAAGTCGTGAAGTGTTTTTCTTCCCCTCATCTTTTTTTTAACCCCATTGCCCTGGTGTAACAGTCTCAGAATTGAATTGCAATGTGAAAATGTTCACGAGTGCAAAGCTTGCTTTGCCTTTCAATATTTGTGGTGGGAAACTGGAGATCCATGCAAATGTTGCAGTAATTGTTCTTCCTGGTGGAATTATCAGCTTTATATCATTGAGGAAGTTTTCTTTTATCCTATGAAGAAGATTATATAAACGATAGAGGATGCAAAGTGGCCTAATTAAAGAGGTACCATGCTCAATGGTCTCAAAGTGCCAAAAACCCGGCACCATGCCTCTCAATGCCAGGAACCAAGTTTCGATTCCACCTTCAGGTGACTGTCTGTGTGGAGTTTGCACATTCTCCACGTGTCTGCGTGGGGTTCCTTCCGCAGTCCACAAATGTGCAGGTTAGGTGGATTGGCCATGCTAAATTGTCCATTGTACCGAGGGATGTGCAGGCTAATGAATGAGCCATGGGAAATGCAGGGTTACAAGGAAAGCATAGGCGAGTGAGTCTGGGTGGGACGCTGTTCGAAGGGTCATTGTAGACTCAATGGGCTAAATGGCCTGTTCCAACACTGTAGGAAATCTATGATTTGTTCCAAACAGTTCACATCAGTGTTACTGCTCCACTCGAGTCTCCTGTCACCTTTGCTCATCTATTATTCTAACCCTCTATTCTCCTGTGCCTCTTATCTTGTCTATCTTCCCCTCAAACACACGTATGAGATTGGATTCAACCACTCCCTGTGCTTCATTTTTGTTATTCAATTCTGCAGAACTCCCATGTCTCCCTGTTGGATTTCTTGGTGATGTCTTTGTGACGCAAGGTATACTCTTCCATTTGAAAGGAAACATTCTATCTGTAACCAGTCTGTTAAATCCTTTCATCATTTTAAAGTCCTCTATCACGTTCCTTTATGGCCTCCTTTCAGAGAAGAGAGATGAAGCCTGTCAATCTTTTGCTGACACTTAAACGCATACATTTCTGTGATCCACCTTGTCAATCTTGTCCGTGTACCCACTTCAGTTTCTCTTTTTCTATTTATTGTATGGTGATCACCCTGCACACAATATCTACGTGTGGTTTAAGCAAGGTTTGATTCAGGTTTAGCATATTTAATACATAATTAGATGGGGATGATGTGCTAAACTACTGGTGTTTTTTTTTCAGATCAAATTAATTTAGATAAATGTGAAGAACTGCATTTTGGTAAGGCAGATCAGGCAGGACTTAACGGAAAGGTCCTGGTCAGTGTTGCCGAAGAAAGAGACCTTGGGGTGCAGGTTCGTAGTTCCATGAAAGCGGAATTTCAATCAGACCGGGTGGTGAGGAAGCCGTTTGGTATGCTTGCCTTTATTGGTTAGTGCATCGAGTGTAGGAGTTGGGATGTCATGTTGTGGCTGTACAGGATATTGATAAGGCCACTTTTGGAAGAATGCATTCAGTGCTGGTGTGTTGTGAAACTTGAAAAGGTTCGGAAAAGTTTTACAAGAATGTTGTTCGGATTGAAGGTTTTGAGTTATCGAGAGAGACTGAAGGATAATCTTCAAAATATTAAATTAGAAGGGGCATGAATAGGGTGAAGAGCCAAGGTCTTTTCCCCAAGATAGGGGAGTCGAAAACTAGACAGCGTAGGTGAGAGAGGAAAGATTTAAAAGGGAACTAAGGCAAATTTTTCACGCATGTATGGAATGAGCCGCCAGAGGTGGTGGTGGAGGCAGCTAGAATTACAAGATTATAAAAGCATCCAGATGGGTATATCAATAGGAAGGGTTTAAAGTAATATGGGCCAAATGCTGGCAAATGAGACTAGATTAATTTAGAATATCTGGTCAGCATGGATAAAGCTGAAAATGTGTTGCTGGAAAAGCGCAGCAGGTCAGGCAGCATCCAAGGAACAGGAGAATCGACGTTTCGGGCATAAGCCCTTCTTCAGCATGGATAAAGGGCCTGTCTCCAATTTGTACATTGAGTCTAACTGACCATCTGTTTTTTGAGAATCATCATTTTCGTTCAGCTTGTTGGTTGATGCACCAAACACTTGCTTGGTGTAACCCTTTCTCTCTCCCATGTCGTTGCAGATGCTGTAATAAATATTGTTATTTCGGTTGACTGGATTGCTGGTTTGCAATGCTGTGATGCCAACAGCGCAGACTCAATTCCTTCATCTGCTGAGGTTACCTTGAAGGCTCCACCTTTTCAAACTTGTCCCTCACCTGAGGTGCGGTGATCCTCAGGTTAAACCACCGCTTTTTCTGTCATGACAGATCAGCCGTACTGCCTTCCAGGGTTATAGTGACTTCATTTTTACTCAGTGATAAGTGATTAGAAATATTATATTCTTTATTGTTTGGTGTATTTCCTTTTGCTGACATTTGTTATGACACCTCGGGGCAGGGAAGGAAAATGTCTGATCGCTAAAAGTGGGGATAAAGTAGGCTTGCAGGGAGCAGAAAGTAAGGACTGCACATGCTGGAGATCAGAGTCAAGAATGTGGTGCTGGAAAACAAAGCAGGTCAGGCAGCATCCGAGGAACAGGAGAATTGATGTTTCGGGCATAAGCCCTTCATCAGGAATGAGGCTTGTTGGTCAGGACTGAGTGATAAATGGGAGAGGGTGAAGTTTGGGGGAAGGTAGATGGGAAAGCAATAGGTCGACGCAAGTAAAGGAGAAGGTGATCAGTCCAAGTGGGGAGTGATGGATGGATCCGGAGGGTGGTGCCGAGATACCACAGCACCAGGTGCAAAACCTGCGCCTATACCACTCCCTTCACCTCCGTCCAAGGCCCCAAGGGATCTTTCCACATCCATCAGAAATTTACCTGCACCTCTATCAATGTCATCCATTGCATCCGTTGCAAATGGTGTGGTCTCCTCTACATCGGATAGACGGGATGTATTCTTGCGAATCATTTCAGAGAAGGTCTCTGGGACACCCGGACCCAGCAACCCCACCGCCCCGTGCCTGAACACTTGAACACCCCCATCTAATCCATCAAGGACATGCAGGTCCTGCGCCTCATCCACCTTCAAACCGTTGCCAACGCCTGGAGGAGGAACGCCTCATATTCTGCCTTGGGACCTTGACACCACACGGGATAAATGTGGATTTCAACAGCTGCCTCATTTCCCCTTACCCCATGTTATGCCATTCCCAAGCCTCCAACTCGGCACCGCCCTCTGAACCTGTCCATCATTCCCCCTCTGAATTATCACCTTCTCCCCAACTTTCATCCACCTATCGCTTTTCCAGCTACCTTACTCCAACCCCACCAACTCCCATTTATGCCTCAGCCTCACACAAGCCTCATTCCTGTTGAAGGGCTTATGCCCAAAACATCGATTCTCCTGATTCTCAGATATTGCCTGACCTGCAGCGCTTTTCCAGCATTACACTCTCGACACTTACCTTCACTGCAAAGTGCTACGAGTTAACTATCAGTTTCATAGATAATTGTGGAATTGATTTTGTTCATTGAGAAATTTGGGCTACTCCACCATCAATGATAACAGCCCTTCAGGTGAACAGTTCTTACAGGAAAAATAGCACTTAAGAGTCACGATGCTAATTGGTACAAACGTTTGAGCCAATTTAGGAACTTGAGACTGGGTATCCATGAGGCACTATGGGCCATCATCATCAGCAGAATTGTACTCCTCGATCTACTGTCTCATGGTTTGGCATGTCACGCACTGAACCATTAGCATCAAATCAGCCCTGGTTCATTGGAGAGTGCAAGAGAGCATCCCTGAAGCAGCATCATTCGTACATAAAAGCGAAGTGCCAACCTGGTGAAGCTATCAAAGGGGACTACTTGTGCACCAAACCACATAAACAGCAAGTGATAGGCACAGCTAAGCGATCCCACAATCAGTGAATTAGATCTATATTCTGTCGTTCTGTCGCATCCAGTCGTCAATGGTTGTGGAAAATCTTTTTTTTTGACAAAAAGCTTGCTGGAAGAGAAGACACTCAAGTATCCCTATCGTCAATAATGAAAGAGCACAACACATTAGTGAAAAGGTTAAGGCACAAGCAATTGCAGAAATCTTCAGTCAGGCGTAAATGATCCATTTTGGCATTCGCCAGCGGTCCCCAACTTTGTAAATACCAATCTTTAATAAATTTGATTCATCCACACGATACCAAGGAATGGTTAGAAACACTGGATACTGCAAATACTGTGGGATGACAAAATTCTGGAGTCAAAACGACAACATAGAAAATTGCCCGGATATGTCCTGTACACAAGCAGAACAAATCCAACCTGGCCATTTACCGCCCTATTACTGTCGATCACCAATAAAATGATGGAAGGGGTCATCTGCAATGCTAACAAGAAGCACCTGCTCAGCAATAATCTGCTCAGCGATGCCGAGGTTTGGCTCTTCCTGGGCCACTCAGCTCTTGACTTCATTACAGCCTTGGATCAAATATGGACAAACGAGCTGAATTGCAGAGGTGAGATGAGGTCACAGGTTTTGACTTCAGAGCCACATTCGGTGGCATCAAGGAGGCTGAGCAAAATTGGAAACATTGGGTATTGGGGAAAATTTTTCTTCTGGTGTCATACCTGCGAAGTAGGAAGATGGGTGTGGTTGTAGGAGGTCAGTCATTTCAGCTCCAGGACATCTCTGAAGGAGTTCCTCAGGAGACTGACCTGATTCCACTCATCTTCAGCCATTTCATCAATGACCTTCCCTCCATTATAAAGTCAGAATGTGCACTCATTGCTGAACATCCACAATGTTCAGCACTATTTGTAACTCTTCAGATACTGAAGCAAACTATGTTTAAATGCAGCAAGGACTGATCAATGCACAGGCTTGTGGCAAGAAATATTTGTACAATCCCAGTTAACGATCATCTGCAATAAGAGACAATCTAACAACCATCCCTTGACATAAATCTCCATCTCTGAATTTCCCCCTATTAAAACCCTGAGCGTTACCATTGACCAGAATCTCAACAGGACATACCACACACAGTGTGCGACTAGAGCAGGCCAGAGGCTAGGAATACTGTGGCGAGCAACGCACCTCCTGACTCCCCAATGTCTGTTCACCATCTCCAACACACAAGCCAAAATGGTGATGGTATGCTCCCCGCTTGGCTGGAATGGTGGAGTTCCAACAACACAAGAAGCTTGACTCCATCCAGGACATGCTGGCAGTTTGATTGACACCACATCCACATGCACTCACTCCCTACACCGCTAATGCTCAATAACAGCAGTATGTACGATCTAAAGATGCATTGCAGATATTCACCAAAGATCCTTAGGCAGCAACGCATAAACCTACAACACTTAAATCTCGAAGAAAAAATCCAGCAGATCCATAGCAGTTTTTTCTCATCTGGTAATCCCATAACAGGAATTAGTTGCATTTAAGACAGTATATAATTAACTAATAGTTTGCAAAATTCAGTGTTACTAATTCAAATAAAGTACCTTCAAATAACGAGTGGACCATAGTGATATTTCTGCAGTTTTGTACTCTTGCTGAAATAAAATGCATATAACTGAACCTGTCTTATTTAACCCTAAATCATCTGTTTTCATCATGCATCAGGCACAATAAATGTTAACAGATGATTTGTGTGCAAGGTACGATAAAATCTAGACTAGAAATCCTAAATATCAATTTCCAAAATATTCAGTGATGGTTTTCGAATTGATTGTTTCACACCCCACTGCGAAAGAGTGCCATGGAGTGTTGAAACCAGACCTATAATTCCTCACCTGATAAGTAGTAATTTTTGATAGTCAAGTGATATTTGAAGATCTGTACTTCACTTGGAAAGATAAAGAACCAAAGGCCCTAATCAGATTGGTTAACTTAAACTGAAAACACACGAGGTGAATTGCTGTACAACTTCCTCTTAAATTTGAGATTAATTTATGACATGAACGGGCGGGGAAATACATTGTGTCAAGTGGATCAGAAGGTTTCAGTTATGATTTTCTGCAGGTCTTTACAAAATGCGAGGTTAGTCCCTACTTGAGTTCACAACCTGAAAGTTTGGTGCCATGAGCACCAAGGTCGCAATGGTCAAACCCTTCACCACCCAGACACTCTGGGTTTTAACAAATTACAACCCTTAAAATGGTGTCAAAGTGGGAACAGGTTTGAGAAACTCTGATCAACTGCATCTTTTAAATAATTGACATTGAGTTGTATTGGGGTTTATATAAATTCTTCATTGTTTTTAATCTATTAAGACTTGGAAGTATTGTGGTATCCTTTAATTCCATCAACTCCCACTTGATTCAGGCCCTGTTTTAGTTTTGTAAAATTAGATTCACGTTTATGCAACCCTTACATTGTGAGCTTAATTCCATAATTCCAACATTGAAAGAGTGAAAGATGGCAATCCTCTTGTTGATCGGTGAACTGCAGTCTTACATCTGCCTTGTCAAGTCTCTGCAGCCAGATCAGCAAAGATCAGAATCCCTTGGGCATTTAAGGAAAGTTCAGTAATACAGATAACCGACTAAACTTTTCCCTCTTTGCCAAACATGTTAGTTAGTTGGAGATGAAGTACGCTGGACTTATTCACACGACTGATCAGTGTGCTTTTGAGGTTGGGTGTGAAGTGGGATAATCCATCACAGAGTTCTGAATTTTGAATATTGATTTAAGTCACCCTTTTCGATTTCCTTTGCCTCATTCCCAGAAATGATTTGTGAACAGACAAACAGAATTTAACTTTTCTTGTGCGTGTACCAGCGAGGAACATTACTTCATTCTGTATCCCAATGCTGCTGACATGCTCACCTTTTTTCAGAGGTACGTGTAAGCTGTGGTTGGACCATTAGGAAGGTAATTCTTGAGATTCTCCTACTATCCAAGTCAGAAAGAGAAATGGAGCTGGTGTTGGCTTTACTCAGCTCTGTTGCTATTTGAAGTTAATGAACCATAACAGAAGGAGTTTTGTTGAGCCAGAAGGTGTAGGGAGGTTCGATATAAATTGTTTTATGGAATACTTGGATTTTTTTGTTTAAATTCTGAGGTTTTCTTGAGTATCTAAAAGATTCCTGAAGAAGGGCTTATTCCCGAAACGTCGATTCTCCTGTTCCTTGGATGCTGCCTGACCTGCTGCGCTTTTCCAGCACCACATCTTCAGCTCAGTATCTAAAAGATAAAGCAATTTTGGGGTAATATTCCGCAGCGTTTTTTCGTTTTGCTCCTTCTTTTGTAGACTCTGGTCTCCTGTCCATTGCTTCTTTTATGTCTTTTCATCTCATCCCTGGGCTTCTCTCAGTGTCTGTTTTCTCAACCAACATCCCGATTTCCAGCTGTACACCTACAACCAGCTGGGCAGGTACTGTGCAACCTCTGCTTCTCACTGATCGAGCATACTCTCTTTCATCAGACGCATGTGGGTAATGTGGGGGTCGGTGGAGGATAAAGGGAAAGGAATTGTGCTGAGAAATGTGCACTCCTTTGCCTTAGTCGAGGCTTCACCTAGATGCAGCAAACTGCTAGTTGCCAATATACTGCAGACTTTATAATTAATCAGGAACGTGCTTTAAAAGGCGCATTACTGTGAAAGCAAAAGTTGAAGTTATGCAAGCAATCTGGAGCTGCTTGTGCTAACAGGATACTATTAAAGATTGACTTGTTTAACATTGAGTTGGATGTTCGAAAATAGTCTGTAAGAGTTAGCAGCCCACTGATCTTGATACATGTAGCTTTAAGAAATCTAAAATTCGATTTGCAAGCTTGAATTTTCCAATAGCAATGCCCCTTTAAGAGTACAATGTGTCTTTGGTGAACGTTTGAGGTATTCTGATGAATGTGAAAACTTAATTTGTATGTAACTGTCGCAGTGGACATCAGAACCTCCAACTACATGCAGCTACGTTTGTTAAAACCCCTGTCAGTTTAATAGTCTTTTCGGATTTTAGATCTTTGTTTAAATTGAAAGTACTGATAACCAATATAATTCAGGGCTCAGTGCTTCATTTAGTGGCATGCTGGACAAACTCACGAGCATTTTGGATAATTTTAGCAACGGCAGGATTTCTGTGTTGATTTATAATTTGAATTTAATCTTGTTTCAGAGCTATTTCATTTCCCCTTTTTTTATATTCTGTTTTAAACTGCATTCAAAATGAAGTTTGATACTTTAATGCTTTTCTGTAGCTCATTCGGAAATTCCCACAGAAAACACAATTTTATGTCCCCCTTTTTGCATTGGGAGCAGTATTTTTGCAAGTTGACCGTTGGCATTTCTATCTGTAGCTGGGTTGTTCATCTACCATTTTCTTTCTCTTTGGAGAAACGGGCATGGCATTGATGGAAGGATAACTTATATGGGATTGTAACTGGATGAGCCACATAAACTCTGGCTGCTTGAGCAGCTTAGTGGCTGGGTATTCTGCAGTGAGTAACTGTCTAAAGCCTGGGAGGCACTTTTTGGGAGTGTGATGGAACAGTCTCTATGTGCTGGAATGAGTACTGCTCCAAAAGCAAGGAAAAGGCTTGACATTGTCCTGAGCAAAGCAGCCAACTTGGTTGACACCCCACCCATTGACTTGTTCGTCAACGGCACACATTTGTAGCAGTGTGTACAATACATAAGATGCACTGTAGCAGCTAACCAAGGCTGTTTTGACAGCATCTTCCAAACCCATAATCTGTGCCATCTTAAGACAATGGGAGCTACTGCTCCCTTACTAATGCTACCACCACCCAGTTCCCCTGCAAGCTGCACAACGTTTTGAATTGGAATCATGTCACTAAATCTGGAACACATCCTGACTGCACTGTGGGTGTACCTTCAAGAGGGCAGCATACCACCACTTCAGGGCAATTGGGAATGAACAACAAATAGTGATTTCAAAGGCAACCCTCCTATTCCAGAAATAATCTTCAATAAAAGCAAGTAACACAAATATACCCTGTGATTACAGTGCAGCTGTGTACACAATCTGCAGTCAATGTGCTATGAACTTAACCTGTGTTAAATAGTATTTTTGCTAGAACGCTACATTTAAATGAACATTTATTCATTAATTAATCATGAGAGGACAAACAGCTTTGTCATTTTGCAGAAATGTAATTGTATTTCATGATAATCCAGTTTAATTGAAGACCTCTTTGTGTTATACAATGTGATGTGAAAATTTCGATATAATGGCCTTGATTATGTGGTAGGCTGTACTATATTTCTGAATAAATTCACACAGAATTACTGGAATTATTGAAAAATCATGCAGAATTTTAAGTATGAATTATGTTTGTTGTGTGAATGTTGTAATATTGGAAAACTAACAGAAACTAGCACCCTCTCCCAGCGTGAAATTAAATACCACTGGAAATTTGTAATAATTGTGTTTATGTAAATAATTAAAGAGGCTGTTAAAAAAAATTAAGATTTTCTTTTGTAATCCAGATGAGCAAAGTTTTAGAAATAGTTGCCTTTTTTTCCTGTTAGAAACAGAAAAAGCAAAAGTATTAATAAGACACTTGAGCCTGCTCTGTCATTCAGTATAATCATGGATGATTATCCAAATGCAAAACTTGTTCCCACTTTCTCCGCATATCATTTGATCTCTTTATCCTGAAGAATATCTAACCCTTAAAAATATTCAATGTTTTGTCCTTAAATACATGCTATGGCAGAATATTTTGTTTGTTCACCATTATCTGGATGAAGAAATGTCTCCACACCTCACTTTTGAATAGCCTAATTCTATATCCTTAAGACTATGACCACTGGTACTGGCTTACCCCACTATGAAGGCCAACATACCATTTGCCTTCACTGTCTGCTGCACCTGCATGCTTACTCTCAGTGACTGGTAGACAAAGACACCTTTAGTTGCACCTCCCCCTTTCCCATTCTATTCAGATAATTTCCCTTTTTGCTTTTGCAAACAAAAATCTGACATTTATCCAAATTATATTTCTTCTGCCATGCATTTTCTCAATCTCTCAACTTATCCAAATCACACTAAAGCATCTCTGTATCTTCCTCACTGTTCATCCTTCCACCCACCTTTGTGTCATCCACAAACTTCGAAATAGTAATAGATTTCTCATCTAAATCATCATTATATATTGTGAATAACTGAGTTTGAACCACTGATCTCTGTAGTACCTCACTGGTCACTGGCTACCACTCAGAACATTAGCTGTTTATTCCAACTCTTTGTTTCCTGTCTGTCAACTAGCTCTCTATCCATGCAAAGGCACTACGCCCAATCGCACATGTTATATGCTAATTTCTTCTGTGGGGCCTTATCAAAAGTCTTCTGAAGTCAAAGTAACATCCACTGGTTGTCCCATATCAATTCTATTAGTTATATCCTCAAACTTGCAGTAGATTTGCTAAGTACGATTCCCCTCTCTTCAATCCATGCAGACTCTGTCCAATCCTGTCACTTTTGGTAAGAAACTTGACTGTACTCCAATATAGTTTGTAAATGTATCTGTTTTATTTTAAATCCATTATTTGTAAATGCTGGACCCATGCTAGATCAATGAATTAGTGACTCTGAATTTGGGTTATAATGTTTTTTTTCCATTAAGTCCCATCCTACTGTGTTAAGCAGACAGCACCAAGTGATCACTCTTAATTGTGAGTAACATTGAAAATAATATATTTTAAAAATGACATCCCAAAATACTGTGTCATTATAGTGCAAGAATGATTTTGCATTCAATAATTTGCAGATAAAATTGAACAGATTTGCGCCGCAATTTGGCCAGACTGAAAATTACACCAAAGTAGCAACTCTGCTCTCAAATTCTTACCTTGACACTGCCCAAGGCGATACTGATGGGACTTCACTTTGCTATTCTTGTTCACGAACTTTATTTCCAGGTATAATCCTTGAATCATTCTCGAACTTGTAATTTTAGACAACTTCTGTTTTAGTTACATATGTAAAGATCATATTGAAATGCTTTGCACTGAATGGCATCCAATCTGAGATTAGTATGTAATCTGATAGTAACATGCTCTGACACTTCTACGTTTGTATTGGCATAAGTCTATGCCAGTTATTTTTTCTGAAGCTTGTGTTTCCTGTGATTCTCGATGAAGGGCTTATGCCCGAAACATGGACTCTCCAGCTTCTTGGATGCTGCCTGACTTGATGTGCTTTTCCAGCACCATACGTTTTGACTCTGATGTCCAGATTCTGTGGACCTCACTTTCTCCTTTGAGTAGATTAAACCAAGAATATTTTTTTGTTGATCAAACTGCAATCGGAACCAATTCATGAAATTCAGATATCTCACATTTACATTAACTATGTGAAGGCTAAGACGTTACCAAATTATTGTCAATAATTGGAACCATACTGGCAAACTCGTGCAGTATCAGTGATTTAGTAACCCTGAATTATGCAGATCTGTGAAAGAGACATTTTTGCACCCACTGTCCCCATCTCCTCCTGTTCATTTATTGTTCTTTTCAAGTTGCATGAAATGCCATTCAACTATTGATAGGTTACATAAAGCTGTGCCATGAGGCAGTGCCAATTGGGTCATTATACATCCTTTCAAATTCTACTTTACTTCTGCTTTGCCTGTATGTTGTATTTAGCGAGAACAAGGTCATTGACCGGAAAGATTAATAGTGCCTGACCTTTAGAGTGTTTCCAGATAGTGCAGCTGCAGTATTTTGTATTGCACTCAGCCATTTGTTGTTCTCACTTGTTTCTTTGTGAAAGATTACAAAATTAACTTGGATGAATGAATTTATGATTTCCTTTACCAATGTTGGGAGAAGAAAATGTCAGTGTTTCAAGTGCTGATAAATTAAAATAAACCGATAATCAGTGGAAAGTGTTTAAAGGGATATGGAACAAATGCTGGCAAATGGGACTAAATTAAGTTAGGATATCTGGTCAGCATGGCCAAGTTGGAATGAAGGGTCTGATTGTGTGTTGTACAACTGTGATTTCATTCTCTCAATTATTCAAGAAGCTGAATACTTCAAGGAAGAAAAGGAGGATTTATGCAGAGAATGCACCTGAAATGATGATTGAGGTACATCAAACTCATTACCCTTCCCTCTGGGCTCTTCAATGACCAAACTTGTTTTGTATCTGAGTAACTATGTATCATGTGAATTGTTTCGCACAAAATATTTCGTTAGGATCTAGTGAACTATTAAGAAGTGTTCATTTTTAAAATTTAGGCAACTAGATTGTTAAGCAAGAAAAAGTTAGCATTTTACTCCCTCTGAATCATTGTTCTATAAAAGGTCACAAGCTTTTTATCTGTTCTGGGCACTGAATATATGGAAGTCAATTCTGTTGGAAAATCTCCTCATCGGTAATGTTACCACATATGTGGAGTAATTGCTTCTGGTCACTCTTCAGGCTATAGAGTCTAGGAAAGAAATGAGTTGGCCAAAGTTAGCAACATCATTTGGATTGATTGTGCTCATTGGGGAAACTTGCAGGATCTGGAGAAGAAACACGTGTTTCAGGGTATAAGCCTGAACATTTGTTTTTCATAGAGCTTAGGATCTGACTGGAGCAGCAATGAAGCCAGTATTGTTGTTTAAATTTCCGAGCTTGCCAAATTGTTGTTGCTAAATGCAGGTTACATTATCAAAGGACATTTCACACACACACAGCTAGGAATTTGGTCCCAGTTTTGTCAGTCCATCCATTCATATGGGCAAGAGGTATTTTAAATGTGAGCACTCTATTTAATTATTTGAATTATTGAAGTCCTCTTGGATTCTTAATTTCAAATTACTCAATGTGATTTTTTTTGTCCCCACTGAATTTGCCAAGCACTGGGCAGTTCTGGAATATTCCAATTATTTACAATAGATGCATTTACACTATTGAAGGCAACCTGGCATGTATGAATACCATTCATGTAGTCAAAAACAATACATAAATAACTTTATGAAGTGCTTACTGTACACCAACAACGCAAGTCACGTACTAATGAAACCACAGATTGTCTCCCAAGTATTCCCACATCTAAACAGTGCATTCCAGATATGCTCATTATCACCATCTGGGAGCAGTCTCCCAAAGTGCTCCCAGAATTTAGAAAGTACACACACTGCCCTCCAAAGCTAAATCTGCTGCCACAGGCTTCACTCTCATTGCATACAATGACATTTATTACCCAGTTCTTTAATGTGACAATTGATTTTACAAACAATTTATAAAATTCTTCAAATCCTGAAGAAATATGATGTCAGCTCTTTGTAGAAGTGAATGGAAACTGTGATGTTTGATTCAGCTTTAGCTCTATGTATCAGATCTAACAGAACTGTTAGCAAGATGTGGGATATTTCCCACAAACTTTGTTTAAAAAAGCAAAGATTATGCTCTGAGACTTAAGTGTTCAATCAGGTATGATCAAAAAGCTGTCCAAAAATTGAGTGTTTGATTTCAGCTCCTTTGAAGAGACGTGCTCTCGGCCTTCAATTTTGTGACATGTGCTCATTCTTTGGTCAAGGTGGCTGTGTGCAACACTGCAGGATGTTGTGCTGAAGTGCCTATGTGGGTGGATAAGCTTTATTACTGCTGTAACGTGGCTAGTTTTGAGATGGAATGTTACTTTGAGTTAGATCTTGTTTATAAACTGAGACGTGCTTGTGTAACTCAAGTGTGGACACTATGCTCATGTTTGCAATGAACCTTTCACTTTTGCAATTTGTATTTTTCCATTCTGTTTTGCAAATAAAGTTCAATATAGAAAGCACAGTGCTGGAGAACCGCAGGTCCAGCAGCATCTCCGAGGGGAAAAAAAACATTGTATTTTCCAAGTTCAGTGACCTTTTTCCGTTCAGACGAAGAGTCAGTGAACTTGAAATGTAACTTTTTTTTCTCTTCAGCGATGCACTCAGAGCTGCTGAGTTTCCCCAGCACTTTGTTTCTGGGACTCAGATCTCCAGCACCTGCAGTTTATTGTTTTGTTATAAATCCTATGATTCGACTTGGGGAGCAAGAGGCAGCAACTGTGATCAACTAGGATAAAACTCCCCAACCATGGCAAAACAAAAACACATAGTTCTTTATACTTTGCAAAACACTACTATAAATAAGAATTACAATTATCTTAAAAGAAGGAAGGCACACCTTGTCTCAAACTTGCTACTCATCTTTGAGGATTAATCTGTCAGAATTGTGTTTGCTCACTTGCTCTGTGATCAGAGTCCACAAATGTCCCGGTTCCAATTCCTGGCCTGGGCCCAGTTACCACATTGCAGTGGGGTGGTGAGCTTTGTGTCAGCCTGAAATTTTTGTTGAGAGCAACATTGCAGGTTGAAGTTGACGGTTTTGACTAAATTGCGTCATCAAACTTGGAGGAAATCCTTCTGAATGTATTGATTAACTGGACTTAGCCAGTTTACATGCAGCCCTGTTAGTAGTGCTGTAATATTCTAGGATGTGTGAATTGTACAAGGAGTCCTTGCCCTGAATTTTACTCGTGTTGTGAAACTATAACCCAAACAGTGTTGAATTTAAAATGTAAGAATTATACGTTTTGAGCTGCAGGTTAATATCCGGATTTTAGAAATGAATATCAGCAGCTTGCTAATACTTTCTTTCTCTCTGTCCCGTACTGCTTACATGTCCATCAGGTTCCTCACTAAACGGGAGCAGAAATTGATGCATCAGCGACAGCAGGCAGAGGAGCTGCTCGGGTGGAAGCGGCGGTTCGATGCTGAGAAAGCTGTGACTTGGCGAATGCAAAAACAGGCTCTGGCTGCTTCAGGCAAGGAGCACAAACCAAAAATGGCAAAGAGAGAGGCAAACGAGAAGATTCCAGAATCAAATGGTAATGTCAGCCTCTGTTTCATGTTTGTATGTTTCTCTTCGAGACAGTAATGCATTTCCTGTGGTTTTGACTGCTTTCAAGTGCGCTTTCTTATCGCTGATTGTCATGGCACGAGTGAGGTGGAGTATTGATGTAGAAATGTCATCAGTCTGGATTAATGCAGAAGAAGCGAGGTGTAAACTGGCCTTTTACTTTGCCTGTCTCATTTATTCAGGATATCGCATTTCCCGAGCATCTGCGGTGATCTGTTTAATCAACATAGCTCAGATGTTGGAATTATCATCCTTCTCAATGGTACCTTGATACTAGAGTCGAGTGCAGTTTCCCACTCACCCTCTTTGGAGAGGCTGTAGTTTCAGATCTTAATTCTTTTTACTGCCAGCGGTTGTGTATTACGTGCAGAGTTGAGAAGAAGTAAAAGTTATTATCAGTGTCAGAGCTTGAATGTTGTTTTCGCAAGACTATGTAGCCACTTTGTTATCACAGAAAATCTAATTTTCTTTGCAGTATTGATAATTAATTTCATTCCTCCCCATTAGCAGTAACATAAAACTATAACCCCAGTACTGCATAGAATGTTGTACTTTGACTTTTACCGGATATGTCTGACAGTATGTGAGTTAGCATAAGCTGTTTTTCATCAGTGAGCTGGGCATACTCAACTTTCTCTGGGTCACTGTTTCTAACTTACTCCCCTTGTGACGTTCTGACTCATATCTGAAAAAAAATGCATTAAAAGGAGGATGGAGTTGTGAAACAATCATGTTGAATTGTGTATCTCACTTTAAGCACTGTCAATCCATTGCTGTATAAATGTCCCGTGTAGTGTTATTTTCTCCAGACACATGCAGTGAGGAAGAATATCCTGTGCCATCTTGCTCCCAGTCCCACAGTGACAGTTCAATTCCTGAGGAGGTTAGATTTTTCACCTACACAGACTCTGGAAACACCATAAGCAGCCGTTAGAATGACCACCATTCCTGACCATAGGATTTTCACAGATGATGTTTATTCCCAGGATTTTGAACATGTCGCAACACACAGTAAACAGGTAGAGAGATATGTTGCATGTTTTTTGCTACTAAAACTGTTTCTAATGAGACCATAATCTCATATAAGGCTACAGAAAATAGAAAGTCCTTGGCTTCACTCAATATCAATCCCAGGTGAGCTGGTCCTAGTAGCACCAGGGGTTTTGCAATTAATTTCCGTATCTCAATGCTAGAAAAGCATGGTTATTTACAGGAATTCTCATCCTGCTTCTGATAACTACCTTGATGCTCCTACTGAGGAATATCTTTGTACCTCCATCATAGATGTGAGGGCCACTATTCAGTCTTCACAAAAACCATGTGGACAAGGTGCCACTGGGTACCCCAATTGCTCAAGGAACTCTGTCTTGACAAAATTGAAAGCATTCATAGATGTCGGAAAGAAAATATAAATTGTATTTTCTTGACAGCTCCTGACATAATTAATACTTGGATCTTGAAAGAGTTGAAAGACGAAATAGTATGGAATATTGAGTGTGCTTGTTCCAAGAGAACACACTTTAAGCAGAGACAATTCTGTTGAGACTATTACTGAACAGATATGATCTCGATTTGGGAAATCTTCTGGTCTTCAAACATAATTATTGGATGATCGATTTTCATGTCCACAACATGGGCTTAGCAGGAATGGAATTCTGGAAGGGAATAGAAAATGTGGGTTGGAGAAAATGGGCATTCTGCGAATGAATGAGCAATAGAACGAGGGGAAAATTGGGCATTGTTTGGGATCAAGAATTCTTTAGAGGGAATGCGAAACATGGGAGTGGGAAAGAATAAGACTTCTGAGAGGGAAATTGAAATAGGAGTGGCCGAGAATGGATGCTTTGAGAGAAAATGGGAAACAGGAGGCGGAGAGAATGGGAAACACTGTTGGCAGGGGATGGGAGATCTGAGGGAATGGGAATTCTGAGGCTGAATGGAAAATGTAGGTGTGAGGGGAATGGGAATTCTGAGTGGGAATGGGATCCATGGGAGTGGGATGAAACAGAAATTCTGAGAAGTAATTGGAAACTGGAGCGGCAGAAAATGGGAATTCTAAAGGGGAATAGGAATAGAAATGTGGGAAAGTGTAGGTATTTTGTGTAGGCATGGGAAATATGTGTGGGCTTGGTGGATGAGCAATGGGAAATGCAGGTGGATAGCTGTGGGAGGGGTATCTGGGTTGGCTGGTCTTCGGAGGGTTGATGTGGACTCAAAAGGTCTGCTTCAACACTTTACCAAATCTCAGATTATTGATCTCACCTCCGTTCTTCCACTGCAGAAACCACGGCAATGCCTTTCATACTTCCAGACTTGAAGATTGTATTATACTACCTGTTCTACTCCACAAAGCCGGTTTGTGAAGGACAGAACCAATCATTAAATTAATGTACATGATTATACATTGCAGGCAAGCGATTTGTATTCCTTCATTTACAGTCTTTCAGAATTTCAATTTTCATTGTTCCATTAATGGAAGAGCCTTCAGTTACTAAGACAGTGACCTCTTTAATTCCCTCCCTGAACTTTGCTTCTATCTATGTCGCTTTCCTCTTTCAAGACACTCAAACTGTATGAAAGATGTCACATCTGCCCTTGGATCACTATGAGGTTCAGTAATATGTTTTATTCTATTTCTGTGGAGCTACTTGGCTTGTTTTATCACATAAAGGATTTATGGTAAATGCAAGGTTTTAAAGGTAAATCAGGAAGAAAACAGGAAACTGCGAAATAAATCGGTCACAGTAAATTTCAAAAGTGATGACTATGCTTGAAAAATCGCAACTTTAAGATGTGGAGATATGATGGATGTGTACATGCGCTTGTTTTTTAAAAAAAAGCACTATTTGAAAAGTTATCATGCATGAGATTAATTGGCATGGAATTAAGGGAGGCATACCAAACTGGATTTAAAGGAAGGGTGGAAAATTGAAAAAGGACTTGGGGAAGTCCCAGAGTGGTTCAAGTCAGTAGTTGTGTCTGATAGGGCTTGCTTCTCAGGGCATTTTTCTTTTCGGTGTTAATTTCATAATTTGATTATGTGCCAAGCATGTGGTGTTGAAAATCAGAATATTGTAAAATAAGAAGAATGTTTAGTATTTTGGAAAAGTTAAGGAAGCTGTGAGGCGGTTTGAGAAGAAGTAGGAATGTTTAAATATGACAGGTAGAATTGTGTTGGTGGGTGCATGTGTGGCAGTGTATTTTTAAAAAATTTTAGATTATAAGTACCAGTAGTAATTGTAATTTGAGTGGGAGCAGACCAGGTGCTATGAAGGATGGTGATTTGTAACAATAGGTTCATAGAGCAATAAAAGCTTTACCTCAAATCTGTGCTTTATATTATGGAGTGAATAGAATTCAAGAACTTCGGAAGAAAGATTGTTCAACGCCCCCATAATTCTAGATGGCCTAGTGGTGTTGTCACTAATCCACCTAACCGCACATCTTTGGACTGAGGGAGGAAACACACGTGGGTACAGGGGAAAAGTGCAAACTCCACACACAATTCCTCATGTGAGCAGTGCTAACCACTGAGCCACCATGACACCCAGAGGGAAGCTTGAAATCAATCTCCTTTCTTATCCTACTTCTTCCTTTCTCATAACCTTTAAAAATATTGTCGGAATGGAATTAATGTTTGCTTCCTTCTCTGGTTTTTCAGTCTCCTTCCTCAAAGGTGACTGAGAGTACATCAAAGCAAGATGGCCAGTTAATCAGCTCCAGCGTCAGTGCGCATGGCAGACCTATTCTAAACTCCCGCCAAGCGGCTGACAGCTGGTCATGTGGCGGCTGGTCTGATGAATCTGTTTCTGTGACACAGTCAGGTAGGAAATTTCAAACATGACCAAGATTCACAGACATTACTTCAAGTGATTTGATGTGCTTCGAAATTCAACACAATGTGCATTTATTTTTTAAAATGTAGCATGGCTGAGAGTATAACACAACACTGAGGAATGGTGATTCTCGAGCCTATTGTTTTGTGTGAAAGTGAGAATAGCACCTGATGTGGGCTTGATGCAGTATTCAGTAAAGGAATTTTGTTCTACTTTACTTGTGGGCTGTGCGCATTGCTGGGTGGCCAGTATTTGTTGGCCATCCATTATTGTCCACAGAGCAGTTTAGTATCAGTCAACCACATTGCTGTGGGTCTGGAATCACCTGGAGACAAGACCAGGTCAGGATGGCAGTTTCCTTCCCTGAAGAACATTAGTAAACCAGATGGGTATTTTTCTGACAATCGAAATTGGATTCATGGTTTTCATTAGAGTCTTAATTCCAGATTTTTTATTATGTTGAACTCGAGTTTGACCATCTTGCGTAGTGGGATCATAACATGAATTCTGTCACAGAAGGTTTTCCCTCTAGGTTTGCTTATTACTGTATTGTCACCATCATTGAGGCCGACAGCCCAGAGTAACTCAGCAGAAGTGTGTTGGATTGTCTGTTAACATGTAGTTATGTCAGGTTCCATTGGAATCCCTTGAGATCAAACAGTAAGAGCTGAATACTGATGCAGGTTTGATTTCATTGGTCTGTAACTTCGGTCATGTTGCATCTGTCTAAATTGGAGAAAGAATACCACCAGCTTTTCAGAAAAAAACTGCATACAACGGAAGTATTCACCAAAGAAAAAATCAACTCAAACTGTTTCTGACTCCGCAGATGTATCTCTTTGCTAGTCCCGCCTCCCATTTGCTATCTTCAGCTGATCCAAACCCTTTATATCTCAGCAGCATATTCCAGCCTTGAGTGAACCCAGCATTTACTGACCACAAACCTGTCTCTGTAAAGTTACATGTTTCCTCCCTCACCATCCATAGCTCTCACTAACAGACTTGATAATTCCATCCTCTTCTGGTCAGATGTTTCTCCTTGTACTCCATGAATGTGAGCACTTCCAAAGCTCTGCTGCCTGTATTCTGGAAAGAGCTCTTGTTGTGAAAATTATCAGCCTGTCTTTAATGACTTTTGCCTCCTAATCTTCTAACTTCTCCAATCTAATTGTCACATTTTTGAAAGTCGTCCATGATTAATCCCTGCCTTACCTTTTGACTTTTAGTCTAACATCGTCCTCCAACCTCTTATGATTTTAAGTTCTCTGACTGTTGCATCTCTTCCAGAGTTAACCTAAATCATGGCCATGCATTGTAGCCTGATTGCAGAATTCCTTTCCAAATCCCATTCCTCTCCTGTCCTTCAAATGCACATCTTTTGCAAGCTTATATTCTCTAGCTTCTCATTTTGTCTATTTCCTCAATATGGTTCTAACAGTAATTGCATCATGCTTACCGATGCTGACTGCTCAGATAGTTCTGCCGTGTGATCGGCCTGTGTGTATGGTGACACTGCAGTTCTGATTCGTTGGTGTGTATGGCGACACTGTGGCCCCCAAGTGGTCAGCGTGTCCATTGCACGAGGGTTTTGTCAGGGGCATTGCAGGTTTGGTTAAAGTTGTTGAACAGGTTGTGAGAAGTGTGACCAAGTGTTATGCAGGTTCGCATATATCTCTTATCTACTAATGTTAGTGTCCAAATGAGTTTGTTTGTCATGAGACCTGTTAACATTCATTGGGTGGATCTACTACAGAAACTACGTCAGTCCAGAGTGATGTTGAGACCAGGATGCTTGCACTGAAGGACGAACTTATTAAGTGCAAGTCCAATCGTGGACAAGCTGAAGAAAGAGCACAAGAAACATCAAAAGGAGCGATTGAAAGCACAGGAAGCCAGCCTCATCAAACAACTACAGGTGAGATTGAACCCACCATTACGCTGCGGATTTCAGCTGGGGATGTTTGGAAAGTGCGACCTTGAAGAGATTGCAGTTCAGAACATTTCACATGTTTCCATATTACGTTTCCAAAACCAAATCAGCATCCATCTCCTTAAATTAAATTGTTGGGGGCTATGAATTTTTGTTCTTGACTTCTTAAGAAAAAGTGATCTAGCAGGTTTCCTTCCTCTTTTTTTTTCTCCGCCACGAATAAGAGTTTATATATTCTGCTTAACTTTCATTCAAACCTTTTTCCTCAAATTCCTCTTCATAGCCTCCTCTCTTCCTACTTTCAAGAGCTTCCTTTGTCCAATGGTACCTTGTATATTCTGATCTTACATTTCATTCTTCCTCACCGATATCTCACTATTCTTTAATAAAACAGCTTTGGGGCCTTTTTCTTGTTAAATGCTGCATATATGGATTGCTTTAATGTTGAATGGTGTGTGCAAGGCCTTGAGCGGAAAATCAGGAATAAATAAACTTGTTTTTGATGACATTCAACCAACTGTGCTTTTTGATATCCCTGTTAATCTTTCTTAATTTTGTGCTCAACAGATTTACATATCAAAGTTTGTGAGAAGATTTGTAACTTGGGTGCTCGTTGCTGTGGTTCTGTTCGCCGAGCTGGAAGTTTTTGTTGCAAACGTTTCGTCCCCTGTCTAGGTGACATCCTCAGTGCTTGGGAGCCTCCTGTGAAGCAACGAGCATCCGAGCTACAAATCTTATGAAGCGCTTCACAGGAGGCTCCCAAGCACTGAGGATGTCACCTAGACAGGGGACGAAACGTTTGCAACAAAAATTTCCAGCTTGGCGAACAGAACCACAGCAAATTTACAGATCACTAAAATTAGATTTGTCATTCAGAAAAGTTTGTCTTGTGCAGTTAGCAAAGTAGTGTCATGCGTACTTCTTTTAATCCCAAAGTTTAATGTCCTCTTCTCACCATATTGCTTTCAGTCGTATGATGGGATTATTAAGAAGGCCCAAGCTAGACGCAATAAAGATCTTGATGCTGCTAGCTCGAGTTAAACCAAAGCGCAGATTAAAACTCTGCACTCCACTGCTACTGAGAAGCCAAAGATTAAACCGCTCTCTCTGCAGAGGTACCTTCAGTAGTGGATGTTAATTGTATAACCTTATGAAGGGATGCCTCTTCTTTTTCTCTTTTATACCCGAGTGGGATCCCTTTGTTTCCAAATTATTGGGTGACTAAATGGTTCTTAACTTAAGGAGACCACGACATTTACAGAGACTTTACAGCAGAAAAACTTGCCTTTTGGCCCAACAGACGGGTGCACATACTTAGTCTCCATAGGTGTATACCCCCACTTTGTCTCATCCCATCACTGCATCCTTCTGTATGTTTCTCCCTGAGATACCAATCCAATTTCTCCTGAAAGATATTCATGATATTCACTTAAGCATTCCTGGTACTAGTTGTCATGTTGTTCCATGTTGTCACTTTTGTAAGGGAAGAATGTTTTGTTTTGAATTTCTGATTTGATTCATTAATGTTAACTTCCTGTTCAGGTCAGCCTCACAAGTGAAAACATTTCTCCGTCCATGACAGTTTCAGAACCTTCATTTTTAAAGTTCTCGACCAAATCTCATTTTTAAAGTTCTCAGTCTAGTCACTATCTTATACAGTTAATGGTAGGGCCCTGGGGAATGTTGCTGGAAAAAAACGATGTCTCGGGATGCAGGTATATAGTTCCTTGAAAGTGAAGTTGCAGGTAGAAGGGGTGGTGAAGAAGGCATTTGGAATGTTTGCCTTCATTGGACAGAACATTGACTGTAGGGGTTGAGGCATTACATTGCAGCTGTACAGGACATTGGTGAGGCCACTTCTTGAATACTGCATACAGTTCTGGTCGCCTTTCTATAGGAATGATGTAAACCTTTAGAAAGTGCAGAAAAGATTTACAAAGATGTTGCGGGGACTGAGTTCGAGGAAGAGGCTGCACAGGCTGAAGCATTTTTCCCATGGCCTATTGGAGGCTGATGGGTTTTCGTAGAGGTTTATAAAATCATGAGGGGCATGGACAGGGTGATTGGCCAAGGTCATTTTCCCAGGGCATGGGAATGCAAAACTAGAGGGCAAAGTTTTAAGGTAAGAGGAGGAAGATTTAAAAAGCACGTGAGGGGTAAACTTTTCAGGCTGCATATATGGTTTGAGTTGCCAGAGTGGTGCAGAGGAGTACAATTACAACTAGAAATGTTTTAAAGGCATTGGGATGGTACTTCAATAGGAAGGGTTCAAAGTTTGTGAGAAGATTTGTAGCTCGGGTGCTCATTGCTGTGGTTCTGTTCGCCGAGCTGGAAGTTTTTGTTGCAAACGTTTCGTCCCCTGGCTAGGCGACATCATCAGTGCTTGGGAGCCTCCTGCGAAGCGCTTCTTTGATGTTTCCTCCAG
>NC_057725.1:71159354-71179448 GCF_004010195.1 Chiloscyllium plagiosum | reverse complement strand
TGTTGTTTCCTCCGGTGTTTATAGTGGTCTGTCCCTTCCGCTTCCGGTTGTCAGTTTCAGCTGTCCGCTGTAGTGGTTGGTATATTGGGTCCAGGTCGATGTGTTTGTTGATGGAGTTTGTGGATGAATGCCATGCCTCTAGCAACATGAATTCGACTGGGACAACACTACTATCATAGGGCAAGCCAGACAGAGAACAGCCAGGGAATTCCTAGAGGCATGGCATTCATCCACAAACTCCATCAACAAACACATCGACCTGGACCCAATATACCAACCACTACAGCGGACAGCTGAAACTGACAACCGGAAGCGGCAGGGACAGACCACTATAAACACCGGAGGAAACATCAAAGAAGCGTTTCGCAGGAGGCTCCCAAGCACTGATGATGTCGCCTAGCCAGGGGACGAAACGTTTGCAACAAAAACTTCCAGCTCGGCGAACAGAACCACAGCATATTGTGATGCTTGCTGTGATCATCTAAACACTTCTTCAAGGCTGCAATGTTTCATGCATTTGTCACAATTTCAGATGCTGCAAGACCTTTTGAGGATCTCCAGCAAATTTTGATTTTAATTGCCGACTTCCACCATTTTGCTGAAGCACATAGAGTCATAGACATGTATACAGCTCCGTATTTTGTTGACTCTCATTCCTGGGATGGGAGGACTGATGGATGACGAGGGACTCAATCCTCGTTTAATCCTCCTTTCCTTTGTCTTTTTGAGCTGCTGACTGCATCACTAATATTCTACCGGCCATTCCCTGTCCTGAATCTGACCCATCTAAGCTTACACTTTAGCTCCATCCCCTTGCCAGAGCAGATAAAATCTCACCAATGGAACTGACAATACCTCCCTCGAGGAGATTTCTCCCAGCTCTGCCCAGGGGTAACCGGTCAGGCTAGTACAGGTCCAACCTAACCCAGAACAGGTCCCAGTGCCTGAAGAATCTAAACCCTTCTCTGGTACATCACTTCTCCATCCACACATCCAGCTGATCCAACCTCTTATTCCTGCTCTTATTAGCACGTGGCACTGGTGGCAAATCTGACATGAATATATTTCAGGAGTTGCAGATTAATGGATCTCTGATTTTCCTTTATACAGCTTTCAGGCCCTCATCCACCTTTAATAGCGATGCCTTTGGTATCTGTGTGTTCCACAACCACGGACTGTTTACCCTCCAGCTCCAAAACGTCCTGCAGCCGCTCCATGATATCGCAGATCGTAGCATCAGGGAGGTACATACCATCCTGGATTAATGGCTGCAACCACAGAAGTGACTGTCTGTGCCCCTGTGTGCTGAATCCCCTGTCACTATAGCCCTGTCACTCTCATTCCTCCTGTTCTGTCCAGCAGAGCTCTCTGTATTGTCATGACCCTGGCTGTTGCTGACTTCCCCTGAGAGCCACCCCACCCATTCCCGCCCCTACAGAATCCCAAGCGGTATCTCTGTTCCTGTTTGAGAAGGTGATGACCACTGGAAACTCCTACACTCCCATCCTGAACCTTTTACTTGAACTGACGGTCACCCATTCCATTTTTGCCTGTGTAACCCTCACCTGCAGTGTGACTAACTCACTAAACGTGCTGTCCATAACATCCATTGTATCACAGATTCTGCACAGTGAGTCCACTCACAGCTCCAGCTCTGAAGATCAGTTTCCCAGTAGCTGCATTTGGACACACTTCCTGCACACATAGCCGTCAGGGACATTGGAAGCGTTCATTATTTCCCACATTGTACAAGAGGAGCACACCACGGGTCTGAGGTCTCCTGTCTCAATATCTCTCTAGATTCAACTAGTTACTCCCATTAAGAAAATTCAAATGACTAGCAATCTTCCTTCACTTCAAACATTTCCATTATAATCAAAAGCCCCGAACTTTATTTAAGCTGATATGTTATACTTTAAAAACTGTTAACAAATACTCAGCAGATATCACTTACAAACTGGCTGTTCCCATTGGGACCGTGTGAATTTCTGAATGGTCTGACTAAAACTGAGTTTCAGCTTCACCTTCTCCCTGTCTCACCTCACTCTGTTTTCACCCGACTCCAAAACACTCTCACTGAGCCAAGCAGCACTCACAGTGCAGCCTTGTCATTTTTATTGTCTGCTCACACCTACACTGCCCTCAGCCTCCTGTACTGTTCCAATGCATCTCAATGGGAGCTCAGGAACAACACCTCATCTTTCAATTCAGCCCTTTGTAACCCCAGAGTCAACATGGACCTCAGCAGTTTCTGGATGAACAGAGAGTTGTGAGAATCTGGAACATTCCACCTGAAAAGTTGCTGGAATTTGAGTCCATAATGAATTTTAATGGGAAGTTTGCAGGCAATTGAAAATAAGGAGTTTGCAGGTTAACAACCTGAAGTGGGTGACTGAGTCTAAATCTGACAGTTCACACAAAGAGACGAGGTGTAATATGGATAAATCTGTGCTCCTTCTTATGCCAATACCACCTTCCTCAGCTGCAGGGCCCAGAACAGAGCACATACCCCAAGGGCGATCCAACCACAAATTTGTACATCTTTCTGCATTTGCTTGACAAAACTATGAGATACTTTTCCACAGACAGAACAGACAAACCTTTCTCTTTCCACAGTTAAATGCCAATGATATTCAGATTCTGATAACTCCACTGACTGTAGAAACTTGTTTTTGAGATCCAGGCCTCAATTATTCTCAATTAATATCCTTTAGTAAGAATTCACAAAACAAAACTCTCAGTCCGTGCACTATGATACGTAAAGACAAATATTTCTCTTGATAAGTGTTTGCTCCTCTTCAGCTCGCCCCGCCCCACCCAGGAAGAGGACATGTGCATGTGCCTTGCTGTACTTGCCCCCAATAAAGATGGCACCCATAACCCATCACCTATCATTACCTGAGGGCCGCAGCCATTTTCCCATTTGCTGTTTACATGGGAGCAGGAGTTTCTAATTCAGGACGAGCGACACTCCCAGTCTAAACTTAAACATTTCATCTGGTTTCAGCTGGCACTCTCCCTTTCCCGTTTCCGCCTCCACACATAAAGAGTCATTCTGGGTCCAGTGTCCCTTCCTCAGATCAGATTGTAGGAATTCTAATTTTCCCAGCTACCGTGTGGAAACAGGGCTTCAGTCCAACAAGTCTACACCAACCTTCCAAAGATTATCCCACCCAAACCCATTTGCGGATGCTATTACTTTACGTTTCCCCTGACTAATGCAACTAACCTACACATTTCTGAACACGACGGGAAATTTAGCTTGGCTAATTCACCTAACGTGCATATCTTCGAACTGTAGGAAATAGGTACATAATACATGGGGACAGAGCGCAAAGAGAGACAGGAATATATGGAAGGACAATGGAATGGATAAAAATCTGGCTGGGAGGATCAATAGCTGTTAATGGTATGTAATGCCAGGAACCTGTGCCTGGCAGCATCTCAGGAGGTGGTGGAAATGGCAGCTGATGATCTACGTTCGCCAGCAAAAACGACCCTGAGCTTCCAGTTGCCTTGCACTTTAGCACAAGCCTGTTACCTGGCGAACATCTGACTCATGCTGACTGCAGTGTTTCAGTGAGGCTTGATGCAAGCTGGCAGAACACTACAGTACAGACAAAATGGACCCCGATTTCAAGGACTGCAATTTCTCCTCCCAAGTGGCCATCAATACCCTCCAGTGTACCTCCTCCACTTCCTGCAGCTCTGCTCTCAAACCCCAACAAGGATTGAAACCCCCAGTCCTCACCTTCCAACCAGATACAACACATCATCCTCTGCCATTTCCACCACCTACAATCAGACCCGAACACCAGAGATATATTCCCTCCCCACCCCTTTCTGAATTCCGCTGAGACCATTCACTCTGCGACTCCCTCATTAGATCCATGCTCCCTAACAAACCACCCTCCATTTCCAGCACCTTCGCTTGCCATTGCAAGAGGTGTAGAGCCTGTGCCCACACCTCCTCCCTCAGTTCCATCCAAGGACCCAAAGGATCCTTCCACATCCAGCAGAGATTTTCCTGCACATCCAAACATCTTACCTATTGTGTCCTTTGCTCTCTATGTGGTCTCCTCTACATTAGGGAGACAGGACGCCAACTTGGTTCAGGGGGCATTTCTGAGACACATGCACAAACCACCTCCACCGCCCTGTGGCTGATCACTTCAACACTCCATCCCAATCATCCAAGAACATGCAATTCCTGGGACTCCTCCACCACCAAATCCCAGCCACCCGACGCCTGGAGGAAGAAAACCTCATCTTCCACCTTGGGACACTTCAACCACACGCCATAAATGTTTCCTCATCTCTCCTCCCCACGGTATCCCAGATCCAACCCTCCAACTCGGCACAGACCTCTTGAACTGTCCCACATGTCCATTTTCCTTTCCAATTATCCACTCCACCCTCTCACCATTACCCCTCTATCTACATATTGCCTTCCTAGCTCCCTTCCTATCAATCCCACACACACCCCAGCCCTCTTACCACCCGCCAATCCTGGCATTCCTGATGAAAGGCTTATGTCCAAAACGTCAATTCTCCTGCCACTTGGATGCTGCCTGACCTGCTGTGCTTTGCCCGTGCCACACTTTAACACAAGCTGGAAGAACAACACCTCATCTTCTCCTTGGCGACCCTGCAACCCTCTGGCCTCAATGTCAAATTCAATAATTTTAGGCCCTGAACGTTCCAATGTCCTATCGCCCTAGCCCCCCATCCCAAAGACCAGGTCTTGTTACCACATAGACTGCCATTACACATTACCTATGGTTAGCCACTAACAGTCTCCATTAACAGCTATTCACTCTCCCCCAGCCAGATCCTTTGTCCAACTGCTCCCGTCTCTTTCTTTGGACTCTATCACCAGCTATCATTTACTCTTTAACCCCTACCTTCTGCATATAAACCGACATTTTGTTCTCTCAGTAACATCAGTTCTGAGGAAGGGTCACTGGATCCGGAATGTTAAGTCTGATTTCTCTTCACAGATGGTGCCAGACCTGCTGAGCTTTACCAGTACCTTTTGGTTCTTGTGGGTGATTTACAGCATCCGCAGTTCTTTTGGTTCTAATTTACCTGGAATTTCTAATTCAGGTCTCGCAGCATGAAACCCTTCTAGCCCACACTAACTCTCTTTCTCTCCCAGTCTCTGCTGTCTCGCCCACTCCCTTCACACTCACTGGGTACTTCCCTCACAGTGACACTGCGCCTGCACAGCTCATGGGTCACGTTTTGGCCCGCTAGACCCACCCCTCATTTATTCCCATTGGCTGGAGGGTCACGTCAACTCTCCTATTGGTCTGAAGCTGCCGTCAATCACCTGGGCCGCATTGTGACATGGGTGGTGGGGTCCTCCCAAGGAGCATCGGAGGTTGAGGTGTGACCGCATAGAGATTTATAAAATCATGTGAGGCATGGATATGGTAAAGAGACAAGGTCTTTTCTCTGGGGTGGTGGAGTCCAGAACTAGAGGGCAGAGGTTTAAGGTGAGAGGGGAATAAGTTAAAAAGGACCCGAGAGGCAACTTTCTTTCACACTGGAGTTGGTGCGTGTCTGGAATCTATTGTCAGAGGAAGTGGTGGAGTTTGCTACAATTATACCATTTGGCATCTGGATAGGTATATAAATAGGAAGGGTGTAGAGGGATATGTGCCAAGTATTGGCAAAGGGAATTAGATTAGGTTAGGATATCTGGTCGGCGTCGAACAGTTTAACCAAATGGTTTGTTTTTGTGCTGTACATCTGAATGACTCTGTCCTGGGATGAGCTTCAACATTCACAGTGAATGGGGCAGTATCACCAAGCACAGGGGCTGGGGTCTATTCAGCCCATTGGGGCTGTACTCTCTCCCTCTGGAGATGGCGCCAGGCTTTCCCAACTCCTCTCCCATTTGCCTGGAGTACTCCAAATCCTTCCTTAAAAAAGTCAAATTCCAAATTTGTTTCGACAATAACTACTGAATCTGCATCCAGCTGTCATTCAAACTGTTCCAGATGCTCAGAACTTACTGAGTAAAATCATCTTCACATTATTACCCTGCATTGTTTGCCAGTGGCCTGAAAGTAGTTACTAAAAATTGTGACATGAAAAATTTCTCACTGTCTCTATTTAAATTAAATATTCTGGAAACAAATCTGCTCCTGATCGAAATCACTGCCGAACCATCTCTGCTCCAAGGAGAGTGATCTGAACTTCTGTTAACCCTCCATAAATGAGAAACCCATTTTAATTTTAATTTCTTAGTGTCACAGCAGAGAAACAGACCCTTCGATTCAATTTGTCCACGCTGACCAGACATACTAAATTAATCTCGTCCCATTTGCCAGCACTTGGCCCATATCCTTCTAACCCTTTCCTAACCACGTACCCAATTATGCTTTTTAAATGTTGTAGTTGTGCCGACCTCCACACATTCTCTGGTAGCTCATTCCATACACATATCACGTTTAGCTTGAAAACATTGCATCTTTGATCCCTTCGAAATCTTTTTCCTCACACTTTAAGCCTGTGCCCTCTAGTTTTGGACGCACCTAATCTGGGATTAAGATCCTGACAGTGTATCATATCCATGCCCCTCACAATTTTATCAACCTCTAAGGTCAGCTCTCAGCATCCGATACTCGAGGGAAAACAGTCCCAGCCTATTCAGCCTCTCACTATTTAGTTCAAACCCTCAACACTTAGCAACATCTTTGCACATCTTTTCTGAATCCTTTCAAGTTTCACAAAATCATTCTGGTAGCAGGGAGACCAGGACGGAAAGCAGAATTCCAGAAGTGGCAGAATCAATGTTCTTTCCAGCCACAAAATGACGTCACAACTCCTCTACTCAATGCACTGATCAATAAAGGCAAGTGCACCTTCTTCACTACCCTGCCTATCCATGATTCCACATTCAAGGAACTAAGAACCTGCACTCCAAGGTGTCTTTGTTCAGCAACACTCACCAGCATCTTCCCATTACGTGTATGCCCTGATTTGCTTTTCCAAAATGAGGAACCTCCCATTTATCTAAATTAAACTCCAACTGCCACTCCTCAGCCCAATTGATCGGAGTCTCATTGTACTCTGAGGTAACGTTGCTGTCCACTGCACCTCCAATTTTGCTGTCTATTGTAAACCTACTAACCATAGCTCTTATATTCACATAGAAATCATTTATACAAATGGCAAAATGCTGTGGACCCACCACCCAGCCTGACAGCATATTGCTCATCACAGGCTTCCAGTCCAAAATACACCCTCAACCACTACCTTGATAGCTCAGCAAGGTTAGAGCTCATTGAATACAGGGAGAATACAGGGAGAACTAGCCATTTGGATGCAGAACTGGCTCAAAGGCAGAAGACAGAGGGATGCTTTTCACACTGGAGGCCTGTGACCAGTGAAGTGTCACAAGGATCAGTGAAGGAACCATTACTTTTTGTCATTTATATGAATGAATTGGAAGTGAACAGAGGAAGTATAGTTAGTGAGATGACACCAAAATTGGTGGTGTAGTGGACAGTGAAAAAGATTACCTCAGAGTACAAGGGGATCTGGATCAGATGGGTGAATGGCCGAGGAGTGGCATTTTGGGAAAGCAAATCTTAGCAGGACTTATGCACTTAATGGTACGGTCCTGAAGAGTGTTAATGAACAAAGAGACCTTGAAGTGCAGGTTTGTACCTCCTTGAACGTGGAACCCCAGGTTTATAAGATAGTGAAGGCCGCATTTGGTATGTATTCCTTTATTGTGTACAGGAGTTGGGAGGTCATGTTGCGGCTGTAAAGAGCATTTGTTAAGCTCTTTTGGAATATTGCGTACAAATCTGGTCTCCTTCCTATCGGAAGGAAATTGTGAAACTTGAAAGGGTTCAGAAAAGATTTACAAGGAAGTTTCCAAGGTTAGAGGATTTGAGCGAGGCTGGGGTTTGAATAGAGATTGAATAGACTGGGGATGTTTTCCCTGGAGCGGCGGAGTCTAAGAGGTAACCTCATAGAGGTATATAAAATCATGAGGGCCATGGATAGGATAAATAGACAAATTCTCTTCCCTGGGGTTGGGGATCCCAGCACTAGAGGGCATAGGCTTAGGGTGAGAGGGGAAAGACTTTAAAGGCACTTGAAGGGTAACGTTTTCACACAGAGGGTAGTACTTGTATGGAATGAGCTGCCAGAGGAAGTGGTGAAGGCAAATACGATTGCAACATTTAAAAGGCATCTTGATGGGTATATGAATAGGAAGTATATGGGCCGGTGGAACTAGGTTGAGTTGGGATATCTCATCAGCATGTACTGCTTGGACTGAAAGGTCTCTGTGTCCGTGTTGTATATCTATGACCCCTGACCTTCCAGCCAATTTTGCATCCAAATAGCTAGTTCCGCCTGTTTTCTATGGTGTTGAACTTGCTAACCAGTCCGTGTTGAATATCTATGACCCCTGACCTTCCAGCCAATTTTGCATCCAAATAGCTAGTTCCGCCTGTTTTCTATGGTGTTGAACTTGCTAACCAGTGCGTTATGTGGAAACTTATGTATTTCTCAAGTCCAAGTTTAATGATTGGCATGCACAAAGTCATGCTGACTACCTTCCCAATTACTTGTAAATCCTGTCCCTTAGAATTCCTTCCAACAACTTGCCTGCCACTTCCTTCAGGCACACTGGTCTATAGATACCTAGATTTTCCTTATGGTCTTTCTCAAATAATGGCGTCTGTCTTCCAGCAACTCACCTTTGGCGATCGATGATACAAATATCTCAGCGAGGGGGCCAGCAATCACTTCTCAACCTGATCAGATTCCAGGGATTTATCCACCTTTATGCATTTTCAGTCATCCAGTACCACCACCTCTGTAATATGCACAATTGCCAATTTGTCATTATTTATTTCTCAAAATTCTCTACCTTCCATATCATTTTTCAGTAAACACTGATGTGAAATGCTTACAGAATGTCTCCCAACTCCTCCTGTTCCAGAGACATCTTGTTGATCTTTGAGGGTCGCTATTCTCTGCCTGGTTACTCTTTTGTCCTTATTATATTTGTCGAATCTCTTTGGATTCTCATTAAACCTATTTCCCAAAGTTTTCTCATGTCCCCTTTTTGCCCTCCTGGTTTCCCGCGAGTATACTCCCACTGTCCCTATACTCCTCCAGAGATTCACTCAAACTCAGAACTCTGTACCTGCCATATTCCTCCTTTATTTTCTTGACCAGACACTCAATTTTTCTCGTCATGCTGCATTGTCTACACCTCCCAGCCTTGGCCTTAAGAAGAACATACTGTCTGTGTACTCGCATCATCGCAGGCCTACGGAGACAATGGCAGATGTGGACAGAGAAGCAATCATTCTCAGTTAAAGAGGTAGTGTTGGGAAAGATAACAGCCTAATGGTTTATGGGTCTCCTGACCCTGATGGAATGCATCCCAGGGGACTAAAAGAGATGGCGGGGGTAACAGCAAATGCATTTGCGATAATTCCCTAAAATTTGATAGATTCTGGGATAGTTCCAACTGATTGGAAAGCTGCAAATGTGATGCCACTTTTTTTAAAAAAAATTGACTCATTAGCTTAACTTCAGTAGTGGGGGAAATGATTGAATCTCCCAAGGAAGTAGTAACGAGATATCTGGGTAGAAATTGTCCCATTGAGCAGACGCATCATGGGATTCATTAAAGGCAGGTCAAGTTTAACACATTTACTGGAATTATTTGAGGACATGACGAGCGTGTTGGACACGGGGGGAACCGGTGGTTTTGGTGTGCCTGGATTTCAAGAAGGTATTCGTCAAGTTGCCACACAAAAGGCTGCTGTATAAGGTAAAAATGCACAGCATTATGGGTTATGTATTGGTATAGAGGATTATGTATAGAGGATTGGTTAACTAACACAAAGTAGTGAGTGGGTGCTTAGATGAGTATTTGCATTACAACTGTTTACAATTTACATGAATGTTTTGGATTGGGGACCAAGTGTACTGTGTCAGAGTTCACATTTGACACGAAGATGAGGTAGAGCAATGCGTGCAGAGGCCACTGTAAGCCTGCACAGGGATACAAATAGGTTAAGTGAGTGGGGAACGGTCTGGCAGGTGGAGTACAATGTTGGGAAATATGAGATCATTCATTTTGGTTGGACTACCAGCAAACTGATGATATAGTGAAAGATTGCAGCATGCTGCTGTGCAGAGGGAGCTAGGTGTCCTTGTGCATGAATCCCAGGAAGTTGGTTTGCAGGTGCAGCAGGTAAAAAGGGCAGTGGAGGGAATATTGTTCTTCATTGCTCGAGCGATGTTCATGCTGCAGCTGTACAGGGTGCTGGTGAGGCCACACTTGGAGTACTGTGTATAGGTTTGGTCTCCCTACTTCAGGAAGGATGGACAGGCACCGGAGGGAGTCCAGAGGAGGTTCACTAGCTTGAGTCAGGAGTTCAGAGAGTTGGCGTATATGGAGAGTTTGAGAAAACTGATGCTATACTCATTGGAATTTAGAAGAATGGGAGGTTAGATAGGAAAAATAAAATTATAAAGGGAATAGATAAGATAGAATCAGCGGGGTTATTTCCGCTGGGGGTGGATGAAACTAGAGGGCATAATCTCAAAATAAGGGGGAGTAGACTTAGGACTGAGTTCAGGAGAAACTTCTTCAGTTAAAGGGTTGTGAATCTGTGGAATTCCCTGCTGAGTGCAGCAGTTGAGGCTTTCAACTTGAATGTCTTTGAGGCAAAATGTAGATTTGTGAACAGGAAAGGAATTAAGGGTTATGGTGAGAGAGCAGGGAAGTGGAGCTGAGGCCATGAAAGTATCAGCTCTGATCTTATTGAATGGCAGAGCCGGTTTGAGGGGCTAGTTAGCCTACACCTGCTCCCTTTCCTTATGTTCTTATGTTCCCAATAACCAGTTGTTCCTTGACCTGGGAATAGCTTTCCTCAAACAAGTTTTGAAAGTTATTGCCTTATGCCGTTAAAAATGGCCTTTGTCCAAATCAGAACCTTAACTTTTAGATCTAGTCTATTCTTTTCTTGAAATATTTAAAAACTAATAGAATTATCAGATAATCCAAACTGTGTGGAAGCAGACCATTTGGTCCATCACCTGCACACTGACCCTCAGAGCGTCCTAACTTACCCCTGTGACATTGCATTTCCCATGGCTAATCCACCCAACCTGTACACCCTGAACATTGTGGGTATTTTCAGCCTGGATACTCCACCCAACATGCACACCCTGAAGGATATTATTAAATTGGAGCAGGTTGAGAAGAAATTTACGAGCATGTTACAATGAATGAGCAAATCTACCTTCCCTGTCAGGCCTCTTATATTGAAGTAAATGCAGTGTAACTGTTCAGTCCCACCTCAATCTGTGCCTTGCGCTTGCCTGCCTTGACTGCTTGACTTTTGAGTGCACCAGCCTCAGACTTACCTCTTTTCTCACGATTTCTTTGGGTTTGCCATCCACTCCCTCACTGTGTTAATGCCTCCCAAGTATTGCTAGCAAACCTCCCTGCCTAGATATTAGACACTTTCCAGTTCAGGTACAATCCATCCTTCTTATGCAGGTCAACTCTCCTCCAGGAAAGATTATAATGATCCAAAAATATGAATCCTTCTCCTCTGCACCGACTCCTTAGCCACTCACCCAGCACCACCTCCTCTGTAAGATGGACATTTTTCAAGATGTAAACATCTATTTCCACACATTCTATATCTCACATGTCGTTCTCCACAGTAAACACTGTTGAAAAATACTTGTTTAGTATTTCCCCCATAGCCAGCAGGCTCCACACATATAGGCTGCCTTGTTGATCTTTGAGTTTCCCTATTCTCTCCCTGGATAGCCTTTTGTTCTGAACGTATTTATAAATGCCCTTTGGATTATCCTTAACCCTACTTGCCAAAGCTATCTGCTGTTCCCTTTCTGCCCTCCTGATTTCCCTCTTAAGTATACTCCTTCTGCCTTTATACTCAAAGGCTTTATTGGATTTTTGGACTGGAATAAGTACAAAGTATTGATAAAACAAATTAAGGCCGGACTTGCACTAATTAAAAGTACGGCCTTGATTCGTGATATGGAACAAAGAGATAGAGGGGTTCAGTTCTTTGACATTTGTGTCACATGTAGACAGGATGGTTATGAAGGTGTTTGGTACACTTGCCTTCATTGCTCAAACCTCTGACTACAGGAGTTGGGACGCTATATTGTACGTTGTACAGGATGTTGGGAAAGCCTCTTCTGGAATTCTGTGCCCAGTTCTGGTTGCGCTGTTATAGGAAAGATATTACTAAATTGGAGCAGGTTGAGAAGAGATTTATCAGGATGTTGCCGTGAATGGAGGGATTGTGTAATATGGAGAGGCTGGGACTTTTTTCACTAGAGCGTAGGAGTTTGAGGCATGACTTTATTAGAGGTTTATAAATTCATGAAGAGTGTGGATAAGGTGAATGGCCAGGGGAGAGGGGGATTTCAGACTCGGGTGCATTCATTTTAAGAGATGAGAAAGGTTTTGAAAAATACATTAGGGTTTTTTTTTAATTTTGACACGTGTGGACTGAACTTCCAGGAGAAGTGGTAGCTGTGAAGGCAATATATCAAAGACATTTGGCTAAGTACATAAATAGGAAATATTTGGATGGATGTGGATCAAATGGAGGCAGTTAGTTTAGTTTGGAATTATGGTCGGCTGGACTGGTTGGACTACAGGGTCTGTTTCCGTGCTGTACAGCATTATGATTCCAATTCTCACTGTCTCTAAATTCCTCCATCCTCACAACTGTCCTGATCACGGTCACCTCATTCAGCCTCACAATTCTTCCTTTTCTCTATAATTACTGTCCAGCCTCAGAACCCTCACAATCTCTCGTATCAGAAACGTCTCAATCTCTGTATATGTGAAACCTAACATGGTGCTTTTGGACGATATTACGTCCTGGCAGTATGTAAGTGAGATACAGGAGGGGCCAAGAGAGATCTTGGAGGGACACAAAATGCAAGGAATTCAGAAAGGAAAGGGAAAGTGGAGATGATGCAGGATTTTTCAACGACGATTAGGTCAAATATTAGCAGAATGGGAGAGAAGGACATAACCAGAAATGACCAACAGGCAGAACATGGAACAAAATCTGTGAATTGGTGAGGGTGGTGTGACACGGAGGAGGAGACAGAGATTTGGAATGTCTATGATTTAGCTAGACTTGGGGAAAGGGTCAACATGAGCTCTAATAAGGATGGAAAGAGACTGGAGCAAAATGCAACCTTGTAAGGCAGTTTGGCCCAGTGGGCTAGCAGAAGGTAGGAAAGCAGCAGAGGCAGCTGATCGGATTGTCTGTGTTAATGACAGAGAAACTCCATGTACTCCACACTCTTGTTGTTGGAAGAGCAAAATGCAACCTTGTAAGGCAGTTTGGCGCAGTGGGCTAGCAGAAGGTAGGAAAGCAGCAGAGGCAGCTGATCGGATTGTCTCAGTGTTAATGACAGAGAAACTCCATGTACTCCACACTCTTGTTGTTGGAAGGGAGGATGGACGAGACAAGATAATGGATATTGCTTTGGAAATAAAGAAGTAAACAAAACCTGTGATAGTGATCATAAAAATGAGTGTCCACACCTGACGTATTTAACATTTTTCAATAATATTATAATATACAACTTAAGTCAAGGTTTGAATCCCACCTCGTTTGAGGGTGGATCTGATGTCAAGAAAAAAAGATAACTGGAATTAAGAATTTACTGGTTGCCATGGAACCATTGGGGATTTTTTTTCTGCCATTGACAATGTCCTTGAGGGAAAGAAACCAGGCAGTGGCCCAACAAATCACTCATTGCATTAATCACTGCACAGTCTCAACAAAGGAATGAAACTGGATGGACCACATTACATTTTCCAATGCACTGGAAAATACAACCACAAAATCAGCCCCCTTGACCCTGCAACTTCCGCCTCACTGTGGGCCAACAACAGCAGAAGAACTATACTCCAGTCCAATCTGAAATCTCATGGCTTGGTATATCCCCCACTCAACCATTATCATCAAGTCAGGGGATCAACCCTGGTTCAATGGAGATTGCAGGATGGCATGTGAGGAGCAGTCTTCGACCTACCTAAAATTGAGGTACCAACCTGGTGAAGCTACCCAACCTGCATGCCAAACAGTGCAAGCAACACCAAATAGAATTAAGTGTACCCACAACCAATGAATCAGATCTGACATCTGCAGTTCTGCCACGCCTAGTCATGAATAGTTATGGGCAATTAAACAACTCACTGGAGGAAGCATCACAGATATACCCACCAATACAGACAGTGGGGTCTCACGCATCCGTGCAACAGATAAGACAACAGCATTTATACCAATCTTCAGTCAGAAGTGTCAAGTGGATGAGCCTTCCTCATTGGTCCCTGATATCACAGATGTGAATCGAATTTCAAATCAGATCAAGAAATGGACAAGTAGTGTAAAGGCTATGGGCCCCGCCAATATTCTGGCAATAATACTGATGGCTGTGCTTCAGAACTTGCAACCCACCAAGACATGTACTGTCCAGCACTAGCAGCTACTGACATTATGGAACGTTGCCCCGGGCTGTTCAACACAAAAACACAGGGCAGAGCCAACCCAGCCAATTCCCCTCCATCAGTCCACACTCGCTCAGCAGTGAAATCATAGAAGGTGTCATCAACAGCGCTGTCAAACACCTGCTCAGCAATAACCTGCTCAGCGATGCCCAGTTTGGGTTCTGCCAGGGCCACTCAGCTCCTGAGCGTGTTACAGACTTTATTCACAAACTGACAAACAGCAGAATTCCAGAGGTGAGGGTGATAGCCCAGTCCCACTCCAAGACCACTATTTCGACTTCAGTGAAATCACCTGACCTCACCACAGTCTCAGCTCATTGCTGAAACTCTCATTCATTCCTTTTGTTCACTCTAGATTTCATTATCCAAACCCACTTCTGGCCAGAATCTCAATTCAACATTCTAGAATCTCAAGAATATTGAAAACTCTACTGCCCAAGTGCTCACTTGTACCAACACTTGCTGATCCATCAAAAGGCTCCAATTTATAAGCAACAACAATTTACTTTGATTTAAGTCCTGGTTGTAATCATTCCTATCTCCCTGCACTACACACCCTATCAAATCTCAATAACTCAGTTTAGTTCAGCCTCCCAAAAATGTATTTATTTTTTAGTTCACCTGTGTGACTGTTTCTATAGCTTCCAAGGCAGCATGGTCTGCAATTCCCACCCCAATCCTCGAAGATCTGCTTTCTTCCTTTAAGGAATTCCTGAAAAACTGCTTATTTGGCAATGGTTTTGGTCACCGGACATAATATTCTCCATCTGTGGCCTTGTGTCAAAAGTTCTGAATAATATTTTTGTGAAATTAAAAACATGTTGACTTGTACAGATATCTTCTACTCTTCACTATCGCTGAATGAATAATCTGTATTGTCTCCTATCCAACCACGTTGTGGGAGCATCTTCACCATACAAATTGCAGCTGTACAAGGAAGTCAAACATCACCTTCTCAACTGGCAATAAGGCTTTGGCATTAATCATTGGTTTCGGTGGAAGGAGAAATGCAGTTGATGTTTCAGAGAGTGCAATATGAATTACAGGGAACAGAAATGTGCAGAATTTGACTGTCAGAAATGGAAGGAAAATCCACTCTCTTATTGGAAAAAAGAATTCTTGACTGTCAAAGATATTTTTAGATTAGATTACATTACAGTGTGGAAACAGGCCCTTCGGCCCAACAAGTCCACACCGACCCGCTGAAGCGCAACCCACCCATACCCCTACATTTACCCCTTACCTAACACTACGGGCAATTTAGAATGGCCAATTCACCTGGCCTGCACATCTTTGGACTGTGGGAGGAAACCGGAGCAGCCGGAGGAAACCCACGCAGACACGGGGAGAACGTGCAAACTCCACACAGTCAGTCGCCTGAGGCGGGAATTGAACCCGGGTCTCTGGCGCTGTGAGGCAGCAGTGCTAACCACTGTGCCACCGTGCTTCCCAGTGTGGAAAAAAATCTGATAATTGAGCAGCATACGGTCAGGAGCTGGGCAGAAGTGGACAATTTGTTTACAAAAGGTCTGTAAACGTAATAGTAAAATACTACACAGAGGAACAATACACTCATGAGAGACAGAGGAAGCTAGGTAATGAGCAAGTGGACATCAAGGAGCCCAGAGGTGAATCAGAGCAGTGTTCACTTTTGTGATCCCACAGTCAGAGACGTCTAGCACAGAAACAGACTCTTTGGTTCAATGCTTCTCTGCCAACCAAATATTCTAACCTAATCTATTCCCGTTTGCCACTTCTTAGCTGACATCCCTCTAAACCTTTCCTAATCAGATGCCTTTTAAATGTTGCAATTTTAGTTGCACTTCAGGCCCCTTTTTGAATGTTCCCCTCTCACCCTAAACCTATATCCTCTAGTTGTTGGCTCCACCAACCCAGGGTAAACACCTTATCTATTTACGCTATCCATGCCCCTCACAATTTTATAAACCTCTATAACATTACACTTCAGCCTATGACACTCCAGGAAAAAATGGCCCCAGACTATTATGCCTCTCCTTGCAGCTCAAATCCTCCAACCCTGGCAACATCCTTCAAAAGCAATTCTCGAATCTTTCAAATTTCAATGCCTCCTTCTGATAGGAGGGAGACCAGAATTGCACACAATATTCCAAAAGTGGCTGAACCAATATCCTGTCCAGCTTCTTTACTCAATGCTCCCTGACCAGTAAAGGGAATTATACCAAATGCTTTATTCACTATCGTGTCTACCTGTGACTCTATCTTCAAGGAACTCTGAACCTGCACACCAAGGTCTCTGTTCAGCAAGACCGTCCAAGACCTTACAATTCAGTGTATGTGTCCTGCTCGGATTAGCTTTTCTAAAACGTAGCACCTCACATTTATCCAAATTAAACCCAACCTGCCACTCCTCAGTCCATTGGCCAATCTGATCAATATCCCATTGTACTCTGAGATGACCTTCTTCACTCTCCACACCTCCAATTTTGGTGTTACTTGCGAACTTACTAACTGTACCGCCTCTATTCACATCCAAACCATTTATATTAACTGGCGAAAGAAATCCAAAAAACACAATCAATTTCTCCGGGTTTAAATATGTTCTGTGTAAGTTTGGGGAGGCAATTCCACAGACTTCTGGCCTTGACAGCTCCAATTGTGGAGTGATGCAGGTGGGGTGGGTTGGAAAGGGAACGTGCAAAGGGGAAATGGAGGAGCGCAGGCAGTGCATAAGGTCTTAAGGACAGAGGAGCTTCCAGACTGAGTCTGTCTGTCATAGATAATATGGCTGCCTCATGGAGTTTGAAGCACCGCAACTGGTCCATGCTTGTCATGTTAGTCAAGGTGGTGGCTGAGAGAAATTTGATGACGACTCGTCTACAGACGTAGTTTGGGCTGAGGTTAGAAACAGGAGAGGAGAGATCACAGTGCTTGGAGTTTTTTTTATCAGCCTCCGCAGACTTCCAGGGAGGTGGAAGAGAGGATTAGCAAAATTATTCAGTGTAGGAGTGAAAGGAACAGGGTGGTCATTATGGGCGACTTAAACTTCTTCAACATTGACTGGAAATGCTATAATTCTAGTACGGCGGGTGGATCAGTTTTTATCCAATGTATATTGGAGGGTTTCCTGACACAATATGTTGAAGGGCCGACAAGAGGGGAGGCCACATTGAATCTGGCGCTTGGTAATGAAACAGGCCAGGTGTTTGAATTAGTTGCATATGAACACTTTACAGCAATTGGCCATAATTCAGTTAGGTTTAGTTTAGCGATGGAAAGGGATAAGTGCATGAGTCAAGGTCAAGAGTTATCGATGGGGTGAGGGCAATTATAATGCGATTAGGTAGGAATTAGGATGCATAGAATGGCGTAGCAGGGGATGCAGACAATGGAAATGTGGAGCTTTTTAAGGAACAGATAATGCGTGTCCTTGATAGGTATGTCCCTGTCATGCAGGGAGAAAGTGATAAGGTAAGGGAACCGTGGTTTACAACGGAAACAGCATCTCTTGTTACGAAGAAGAAGGACACATATGTGTTGATGAGGCAAGCTGGTACAGATGAGGCGATGGAGAATTACAGATCAGTTTGGAAGGATTTAAAGAGAGTTAAGAAAAGCAAAGAGAGGACACGATCAGTCTTTACCAAATAGAATAAAGGAGAAACCTAAAGCTTTCTAAAGGTATGTGAGGAATAAAAGGATGGTTAGGTTAGAAATAGGGCCAATCAAAGACAGAAGTCGGAAGTTGAGTGTGGTCCCTGTGGAGATCAGAAAGGTGCTAAATGATAATTTCTCATCGGTTTTCACTCAGGTAAAGGAGAATATTGTAGAGGAGAAGAATGAAGTACGAGATATTAGACTAGAAAGGATCGACGTTAGTTACGAACAGGTGTTGCCAATTCTCGAAGGAGTGAAAGTAGAGAAGTCCCCTGGGCCAGATTGGATTTATCCTAGGATTCTCTGGGAAGCTAGGGAGGAGATAGCAGAGCCTTCTGCTTTGATAGCAGATCCTTTGATCATTGTCTACAGGTTTGGTACCAGAGGACTGGAGGATTGCAAATGTTGTGCCCTAGTTCAAAAAGGCAATAGAGATGACCCAGGTAATTATAGAAAAGTATACTTCTGTTGTGTAGACAGTCTCGCCGCCCCCCCCCCACCGCAGCCGCTTCGAGGGCAGCGTGCGGTGCGGCTGAGAGTCCGGGCGTGCATAAAGGATCTCATAGGCAGAGCCCTTCTCACCACCAGCCAAGCCATGTCTTGGTGCTTTTCCCACCTGCCTGTTCCTGGATCATATCCCTTCAAACCTTTCCTATTCCTGCACTAATCCAAATGTCTTTTAAACATTGTAGTTGTCCACACATTCACCCCTTCTTTGGGATGTTCATTCCACACACTACCCACCCTCTGTGTAACAATGTGCCCTCATATCTTTTTTTTAAATGTCTCTCCTCTAAACTTAAAAGTGTAGCTCCTAGTCTTGAAAATCCACTGTCCACGGGAAAAGACAACTTCCATTAACTCTATCTATCCCCGTCATTATTTTATGAACTTCTATAAGGTCATCTGTCAACATTCAGGTTTCAATGAAAAAATACCAACCTATCCAGCCTTTCATTATAACTGAAACCTTCCATACCCATACACATCTCAGTAAATCTCATCTGAACCCTCTCCAGCTTAATAATATCCTTTCTATAACTGGGTGTGTTCTAGACCCCAGGCCCTACATAGTAGAGCCTCCCTCCCATCTTCCTCCTCTAACCTAATTTTAAAGTCCACAGGTAAGCTACTCAGTGTTCTTGTTTTCACAGACGAGGTGTAGAGTAATGGCAGCGCAGGCAGTGGAATGTTCCTCCTGCAGGATGTTTGAGGTAGGGGTGACCACCGATACTCCTGCCGACTTCGTCCGCAGGAAATGCAGTCAGATCCTGCTCCTCACAGAACGAGTTAGGGAACTGGAACTGGAGTTGGATAAACTGAGGATTATTCGAGAGGCTGAGAGGGTGATAGATAGAAGCTACAGGGACATAGCTACGCCAGAGAACAGAGGTAGCTGGGTAACAGTTAGAGTTGGGAAGGGGAGGAAGCAGGCAGTGCAGGGATCCCCTGTAGTCGTTCCACAAAACAATAAGTATACCGCTTTGGATACTGTTGGAGGGGACAGCCTAGCAGGGGTAAGCTGCAGTGACCGGGTCTGTGGCGTGAGGTCTGGCTCTGAGACTCAGAAGGGAAAGGGGAGAGGAGGAGAGCACTAATTATAGGAGACTCTCTAGTTAGAGGGACGGACAGGCGGTTCTGTGGACAGGGGCGAGACTCTCGGATGGTTTGTTGCCTCCCAGGTGACAGGGTCCAAGATGTCTCGGACCATGTCTTCAGAATCCTTTAGGGGGAGGGTATGCAGCCAGAAGTCGTGGTGCACATTGGCACCAACGACATAGGTAGGAAGAGGGGTGGGGAGGTCATTCAAGAGCTCAGGGAGTTAGGCTGGAAACTAAAAGCTAGGACAGACAGAGTCGTCATCTCTGGGTTGTTGCCGGTGCCACGTG